>NW_028230590.1:0-64336 GCF_043228905.1 Azolla caroliniana
AAAAAGTCCCTCACATGGACTTCCTAGAATTGCGTGGGAAACAAGCAAAAATATCCAAAAGACGCATAAAAGCAAAATTTTGTGTTCCGGTTGGATGCAAGATATAGAAAAATGGTTTGGTAGATGGGATGCGAGACACTTGCTTCATGATGCATCATTAGATTCCTCTGTAAATGAGGCATTTTTGCAACGCCAATGTATCATGACATGGGACAAATGTGGAGGCCCACGCTTCACACATTATACTACACATGTTGCACCTAACTACAAAACCATATTCTTTGCGGAACGGGGAAATCGTACACATCCATACATGTTAGAGCCCATACCGTTATCTGCCATTCGAACCATTGCTTCCATGCGACTTAGCTCACATGCATTGCGATGTGAAACAGGGCGTTGGGGTACAAGTGATGAGAGTGGTCGGCTATGCACACTTTGCCCTAAACAAGTTCGTGAGTCTGAGTATCACACTTTGATACAATGCTCTGCCTTTGATCATATTCGACCATGCTTTCCACATCTCTTCGATCGAGCCCAATCTTTGAATGAATTCCTCTCACAACCACAATGTGCACTCTCGATTGAAACATTCATTGGTAAAGTTCTTGAACATCAAGAGTCACTACTCACTTTCACACGTATCACGTGAAATGTAATATTTTTGGTCTCATAGGTCACATTTGACCTCCGAAGACAATAATATAATCTATCTATCTATCTATCTATCTATCTATCTCTCTACAAGGATATGGTGCACTCACACCATACCCCCTTACCATCTTGTGGAATCACCATTCTCTGTGCTCGTAGTCATGGTCTTGAATTCATGAATGGGACTCGAGGATGGCTCGTTAGAGAAAATTGTACGTGCAAATATCCCCCTATTCATCCTATTGAGGATCATGAGCATCTAGCACTATGGCTTGAAGTACACATGGCCATTCGAACAACATTCCTCACAATCGATTACCACACACACATAACTCTATCTACCATGTATAATGTCTTCGAGTTGGATATATCAAGCCCAACTTCTTATCCACGTATGTGTGCATTGTACTCTTTACTTATGCATAAGATTCTTATCATGAAAATACATAGAGCACTTGTGGTTAAGCTCATTGACAAGCAAAGAAGCATGGCATCAAAGAAGTTAGATGCCACTAATATAGGGAGTGACCTTTTGCTCCCCTTTGGGCAACCTTACCAACTAGGCTACATCTATGTTGTAATCCACTAATCAAATTCCATAATAGAAAAATCATACGTAAGGTATTAAACTCGCATTAAATCACCGTCCCAACTGCATGCCTACCTACAATTTGGAATGAAATCATATCATAACTCAATACGCCTTCACAAAACTAAAATTAACAATAGAAAGGCGATGTGCATGACACCACTCCAAACTTGAGATGATACATGCCAAGCTAAAAATTGTAGAGGTTGCATGCCAAGCTAAAAATTGTAGAGGAATGTTGGATAACGAGAATATCTTGATTCACCTCCCGTGGCAACATTGTTCTTCAAGACATCTGCATCTAAAATGGAGTCTCGTTTCAATCATTATATTGGGTTATGTGAGGTACACAGTTGTCTTCACTAAGTCATCTTAGCGCATCTCAAAGGGGAAGCTCCCCCATTAACCAAGAACTAAAAAGACATCACATAGGCATACCAAGAAGTAACAATGCTTGTGTTGAGTGAAGTTTATTTACTTGTGTTCCAGTTTGTTAGGAAATATGCGGAATAATGCTCAGCCACAACTTAGTCTTCAATTACTTTGTTGAAAATTACAAACACAGAAATGGGAGTGTGGAGATAGATGCACGTATACACAAGAAACCACTGAAAGAGAGTACACAATATGTTTACGTGGAAAACCCTAAATGGGAAAAACCATGGGAGTCCACAAACCCCAACTATCACTATATCGAGAGGAATACAACAGGTGAACACAGAGGCAACAACCTCTTGCTCATAATCTTTGCCTAGCGGCAGTTACAACAGAGACTCACTCTGTTCTCTCTCTCTCTCTCTCTCTCTCTCTCTCTCTGTATTACGCTCTGTACAACAGTTACACTCATTAACTCTATACAAAATAATGACAACACATTGATGCACACAATTACTGTTTGCCCTAGGTCATATTTATACTAATATGACTTTCGGGCTATTTACAAATATAGCCCATGTGGGCTCTCTGGAACATATTTACATATATGTCCCTTCATCCGGGGAGAGGTTCTCATTGGGCCTTCATCATCCAGTTCTCACTGGGCCTTCATCATCCCATCCGAAGGGACTGAAATCCTAACAAACTCCCCCTTCACTCCGGCATGGGATGCCTCATCAATCTAATCTGCTTCCGACATGCGTCCAGCTTGTCGGGTGTCAACACTTTGGACAACATATCTGACTCATTCTCCTCCGTGTGGATCTTCGTCAGCACGAACTCTTGATCTTCAACTCGCTCTCGGATCCAGTGGTACCTACGCTGGATGTGCTTCATCCTGGATTGATACACCGCGTTCTTCTCAAGGTGGATGGCACTTTGACTGTCGCAATAGAGCCGATATTCCTCTTGCCGGATCCCTAGCTCTACGATGAAGTCCTTCATCCATAGTATTTCCTTGCCGGATTCCACAGCTGCCATGCACTCCGCTTCCGTGGTTGACAGCGCAACCGTCTTCTGCAGCCTCGACTGCCACGAAACAGCTCCCCCCATGTATGTCATGACATATCCGGATGTGGACCGGTTGGTATCCACATTAGCTGACATATCTGAATCGGTGAAACCGTCGAGTTGGGATTTACCAGAGCCAAATCGGAGACACATACTTGAGGTGCCTTTCAAGTATCGGAGTATCCATTTTACTACGTTCCAGTGCTCCTTGTCGGGATTGCTCATAAACCGGCTTACCACTCTAAATGCGTATCCGATATCTGGTCGGGTACACACCATTGTGTACATTAAGCTTCCGATGGCAGAGGCATATGGTATCTTCATCATATCCACCTTCTCTGCCTTCGTCTTCGAGCTTTGCTTACCGGATAACCTACAGTTTGCCGGGAATGTCGATTCAACCGGTTTCGCATCTAACATGTTGAACCGTTGAAGCACCTTTGTCACGTACTTCTCCTGTGAAAACCACAATTGCTTCGTTGACCAGTCCCGGATGATATGCATCCCCAGTATCTGTCTTGCCGGACCCAAGTCTTTCATTGAGAAGGTCCGGTTCAGGGCCTTCTTCAGCATCTGTATCTTGACTTGGTCTCGTCCGACGATCAACATGTCGTCCACGTACAGTAGGAGTATCAGGAAGTCTCCACCTTCAAACTTCTTCACAAATCACAGTGATCGGCCTGCGTCTTGTGGTACCCTTGATCGGTCATGAAGGAGTCAAACTTCCGGTACCATTGCCGGGGAGCCTGTTTCAAACCGTAGAGGCTCTTCTTCAACCGGCAAACCAAGTGCTCCTTCCCTTTCTTCACAAATCCCTCCGGTTGCTGCATGTAGATCTCCTCTTCGAGGTCGCCATGGAGGAACGCCGTCTTCACGTCTAACTGCTCTACCTCGAGGTCCATGCTCGCCGTTATGCTCAACACCGTCCGGATGGAAGTCATCTTTACTACCGGGGCAAATATCTCGTCGAAGTCCACTCCCTTCTTCTGTTGGAACCCCTTCACCACAATCCTGGCTTTGTACCTTGGGGGGTTGTCGGCATCTCCCGGTTTCAACTTGTACACCCACTTATTTCGGAGTGCCCGTTTTCCATTCGGCAACTCCACCAATTCATACGTGTGGTTCTCATGTAGGGAATCCATCTCGTCCTGCATGGCACTCAACCACTTACGGTTATGGGTGTCCTCCTTTGCTTCTTCGAAGCTTTCCAGCTCCCCCTCATCGGTCAACAACACGCGCTCTGCATCCGAAAATCTCTGGGGGAGCCTTCTCTCTTTGAGAGGATATCTGCGTCTTTGGTTTCCGGTAACTGGCTCCTCTATTTGTTCTTCATCCGAAACCGATTCGGGATCTTGGCCAGTTCCGGTTCCTGCTTCCTCTTCTTCTTCTGCCGGTTCGGTGTCCTCTCCGTAACCGGCCGGTTCTTCGAGTGTCAACCGGCTCTTAGCCAAATAGGTCCGTATCTCATCAAATCGGTCCTTTTCGATCAACTCGGAGTTCATTATCTTCTTCTCCGACTCCCAGTCTGCAAGAGTCTTGTCCTCCATGAAGATAATATCTCGACTCCGGAAAACCTTCTTGTCGACCGGATCCCACACTCGGTAGCCGAACTCATCATCGCCGTATCCGAGGAAAATATGCAAGGCCGGGACTTTGGGTCCAACTTTGCTCTCCGGTCCTTTGCCACATGCACGTAAGTGAGACACCCGAAAACCTTCATATGCCGGTAAGACACTTCCTTACCAGTCCACACTCTCTGCAGCGTGTCTCCGTCCAAGGCCACTAAGGGTGATTTGTTTATCACGTACGTTGTTGTCGCCAACGCCTCAGCCCAAAACATCTTGGGTAACTTTGCATGTGCTAGCATACTCCAGACCCTCTCCATTATGGCCCGGTTCATCCTCTCGACCAGCCCATTGAGTTCCAACGTCTTCAGCATGGTAAATTCGAGCCGGATTCCCTTCAAGCGGCAGTACTCCTCGAACTGCCCCCGGTATTCTCCTCCGTTATCTGCTCGAACCGCCTTCAGCTTCCGACCGGTTTCTCTTTCCACTCTTGCATGGAGCTCCTTGAAGACGAATAACACTTGATCCTTCGTCTTCAGCAGTGTGGCCCACAGCTTCTAGTTGTGGTCCTCTATGAACATCACAAAGTATTGCGCTCCGGCATGTGACTTTGTGTTTACTTGACACACATCGGTATGCACCAGCTCCAGTGGCGCATTATGTCTCATCGGTGGCCTTGATCGGAAGGAGGTCCGGTTTTGCTTACCGGCTAGGCAGTCGGTGCACTTCTCAAGATGCACGTCCTTCACCGAAATGAGGTTGTCATCGACAAGCCTCCTCATCCCCTTCTCGCTCATGTGACACGGTCTCTTGTGCCACAGCTTACCGGTAGTGTCGAATGCCACGTTCACGTCTTCTGGGCATAACCGGGCATTCATCAGATACAACGTGTTGACTTTCCGGGTCTGAGCCACTATCAGGCTCCCCTTGCTGAACTTCATGACACTGTTCCGGATGCTACCCGTGTAGCCTTTATCATCTAGCCGACCGACTGATATAAGGTTCAGTCGAACCTCCAGAACGTGTCGGACATCCTTCAGCAACAGCTTGCATCCAGTTGGTGTTGTCAACCGGGTGTCAACCACACGTCTCTTATGCCGACAATTCAGCATGTACCTTCATTCCCCATCCAGACACAGCCTTGCTCACCGGCTATGTAGGATGAGAAGCATTTCCGGTCCGGGGTAAGGTGGAACGACGCTCCGGAATCAACAACCCCCGTTGTCTCGTCGCCGGCAAGGTTCAACTCACTCTCCTCGGTGATGAGCATCAACTCCTCTTCACTTGCCGCGATTGCCATCGTTCCCTTCCGATCCGGTCCCCTTCAGTCTTTATCGTTCCGGTCCGGTGACCGCTTCGAATCGGTACTGTCGGTTTCCTTCTCTTTCCAGAAATGCCGACAGTTTTTTTGGAAGTGCCTCGTCTTCCCACAATAGAAGCAAGTGGGTCTTCCCCTTGACTTTGACCGTGTCCCCGACTTTTCCCGGTTCTAGGGATTACGGTTCCTTTGTCTTCCGCGTTCCGATTCGGTAAGGAGAGCTTTGGATTCAGAGCTCATATCCTTGTCTTTACGACGTGCCTCCTCATCTAGCAAGCTCGACTTGACTCTTGCTAGGGATAATTGTTGGAGACAAAGTCGTCTATGCGGAAGATCAAGAAGCATTCGATTCTGTTCTGTACCTGCGTATGACAGTCTCTCGTTCTTTGCACAGAGAGAGAGAGAGAGAGAGAGAGAGAGAGAGAGAGGCACAAAAGACTTTCTATTCAATAGAAACAATAATACAACACCCAACCTTACAAAAAGGTTACAAGGTCACTATATATAGTGACCGACTTAGGGCAACTACCCTTTATGCTAATTACACAAATGGCCCAAACTTGAGCTATACAAAGGGATAGTGTGAATACTTCCATTATACACTTGTATTCGACACTCCCCCGTAATGGGCGTATACATGGGTTATCTAAGATTACAGGTATAAACCTAGGTTCTCGGACATATCAGTTTTTGTTCGAGTCGGCAGGGTCCGAAGGCAGAAGACCGAACTGGTCGGGTCGGAAGAGTTGAAGCCGATCATTAAGGAACTGATGTCGGTTGTCGGAGACCATCCTGTGTTGTGTCCGGCTCTAACCGGACTGGTTTGTCGTTACGCCCATCTGATGCCGAAGGGACCGAAAGCGGTCTGCCGAAAGACACTTGGTCATTCCATCTGCGACATTGTCGGTTGTGGATATTTTCTCTAGACCGACTTTCCCTGAAATGACGCAGTCCCGAACGAAGTGATATCGAATGTCGATATGTTTGGAGGCGTTGTGGTGAACCGGATTTTTCGACAAGGCAACAACACCTTGACTGTCGTTGTAGACAACTGGAGCCGAGTCATGGTCGACTTGTCGAAACGTGTGCGCCAGCCGACCGAGCCACAAAGCTTCTTTTGCTGCGTCGGACGCAGCTACATATTCTGCTTCGGTCGTTGAGGTCGCTGTGCACTCCTGAAGTTTCGACTTCCACGAGATTGCTCCATTGCCGAATTTGAAGCAGTATCCGGTTGTTGATTTCCGACTGTCTATACAGCCGGCGAAATCCGAGTCGGTGTAACCGACTACGCCTGAGGTTCGGTTCGGACCGAAAAGAATGTCGTGGTCTTTTGTGCCAGCCAGATATCTGAACACATGCTTGACTGCGTTCCAATGCGATCGGCCAGGATTGTGCATAAATCTGCTAACGACTCCTACGGCATGAGAGATATCAGGCCGTGTCGCGACCATCAGGTACATAAGGGAGCCGACTGCCGGTGCATACGGTACCGACTTCATATCTTCCCCCTCCGGACCGGATGTCGGGCAGTCTCGCTGAGAGAGCCGAAGATTCATGGGGAGCGGGGTTGAAGCAGATTTGGCTGATTGCATGTTGAAGCGTTCCAAGACACGTCCGATATAGTCGGTCTGAGACAAAAAAAGATGTCGTTTATCGCGATGCCGACTAATCTTCATGCCAAGGATGTGTCGTGCCGGACCGAGGTCCTTCATGGCAAACTTCAACCGCAGTTGCCGAATGAGATCGGCAAGTTCGCCCGCGTGGCGTCCAGAAATTAGCATGTCGTCCACGTAGATGATGAGGAAGATGGGTGATCCATCTTGAGCTGTGTTGGTAAAAAGACAATGGTCCTCATCGCTTTTTGAGAAGCCGATCGATTGGATGAAGTCGTCGAACTTCTTGTACCATTGTCGCGGTGCCTGTTTGAGGCCGTATAGACTCTTCCTGAGTCGGCAGACTAGATGTTCTTGGCCAGTTGCCACGAAGCCTTTTGGCTGCTCCATATAAATTTCCTCGTCAAGATCACCATGGAGGAAGGCTGTTTTGACATCTAGCTGAATCAGCTCCAAGTTGTCGGCTGCCACTACGCCGAGTAGAAAACGAAGGGTTGTCATTTTCACCACTGGTGAAAAAATCTCGTCGAAGTCGACGCCATATTCTTGTCGGAAGCCCTTCGCAACTAATCTGGCCTTGTACTTTGGGGTGGTCGAATCAGACGTCTCTTTTAGTCGATAAACCCACTTGCAAGGAAGAGCACGTCGGTTCCTAGGTAATTCGACCAGATCCCAAGTCTTGTTTGCCCGAATGGAGTGCATTTCCGACTCCATCGCCAGATGCCAGGTGGCTGAATCGACAGATGTCGATGCTTCTTCGTAAGACGTCGGTTCGCCGGCGTCGGTGAAGAAAATTCCAGGAGAATACCTCTCCGGAGGTTGCGACAGTCTCTCGGATCGTCGAGGTATGATTGGACTGGTCGCATCGGGTATCGAGGTCGGATGGTCCGAAAGCGAGTCATTCGGCTGTGCCGAGTCGGAATTGTCCGAGTCGGTAGTGTAAGGTTCAGCTACCCGTGAAGCTGACCGTGTGTTAAGAGCGGGGCCTTCTTGAAGGGTCGGCACATCGGAAAATGTTACCCTTCGGACTTCGATCGGTTTTTCGACTGATGGATTCATAGCCGATTCGTTGAACACAACGTCCGAACTTCGAACGATTTGTCTGCGTTCGGGGTCCCAGAGTCGGTATCCCATTTCGCCGTCTGATCCATATCCAAGGAAAATGCATTTCCTGGACCGAGGTGCAAGTTTTCGGCGATCATCTTTCGGAATAAGGGCGTACGCCTCGCATCCGAAGATCCTCAGCTTGTCGTAATTCGGCTTACTGCCGATCCATAGTTCCTGAGGAATTTGAAGTCCTAGAGGTCTACTTGGCGACATATTGATTATGTGTACTGCCGTGAGTAGAGCCTCTGCCCAGAAGCCATCCGACAGTCCGGAGTGTTGGAGCATGGAAACTATCCGTTCTTGGATTGTCCGATTCATGCGTTCGGCAATCCCGTTTTGCTCCGGACTGTGTGGTGCCGTAAATTCACGTCGGATGCCGCGTTGTCGGCAGAATTTGACGAATTCTTCGGATTTGAACTCTCCCCCATTGTCGGTCCGAAAGCATTTCAGTTTTCGGCCGGTTTGATTTTCTACCATAGCGAGCCAATCGGAGAAGATCGAGAAGACACGATCTTTGGTGCGAATTGGATAAGCCCACACCTTTCGAGTCGAATCGTCAATAAAACTGACGAAGTAAGAGGCACCGCCAAGAGACTGATGCGGCATTGGGCCACAGACGTCCGAGTGGACTAAGTCGAGAGGTCTCGTTTCTCTTGGTGCTGATGTCGGGTGTGATGCGGCTGCTTGTTTGCCATACTGGCAATGCTCGCAGAATTGATGGTCCGAGAAGGAGAGTTTGGGGATGTACCCGGCTCTAGATAGGTGCGTGATGCCGGCCTTGCTGAGGTGTCCTAATCTTCTGTGCCATAGTGATGACACAGGAATATCCACCAAAAACAGGTTACCCTCTCTGAGCGTAACATGTAACGGATACAGTGAGTGTATCTTGGGTCCTCTAGCAAGCAGGAGGTTCCCCCTGTGGAGTGTCCACCCTCCCGAAGAAAAACCGGCACGAATGCCGTCTTCATCTAGTTGTCCGACTGAGATCAATGGCCTTGAGAGCTCGGGTACATGTCGGACATTGTGAAGTACAAGTGTAGAGCCACCTGCAAGGTTGAGCTCTATTGTGCCGATTCCGATGATGTCACAGTGTTGCGAGTTACCGACTCGAACTGAGTCGGAGTGACGGATCGTATATTGCCGAAATTGGGATCGATGAGGAGTCACGTGAAATGACGCGCCCGAATCTAAGAGCCATGTGCTCGATTCTTCAGTCGTGAGCAGAACTTCTGATCCGACTGGATTTTAGATTGATAGTATATTCGGGTCGTTTGGTAGTACATCAGCTGAGAAGCTGACGTAATTGATCTCCTCATGCCGGCCACTCTTCTTGTCTGATCTCTGAGACTTGTCGTTCTTGTTCTTGAGTGCGCGGCAGTCGGCTTTGATGTGTCCGGGTTTCTTGCAATAGTTGCAGATTCGGTTATCCCGTGACTGGCTCCGTCTTCGCTGATTGTTCGGCGGCCGTGAGGAATCTCTTCCTCGTATGTTCGATCGGTCTGTCGAACCTTGTACTACGTAAGCGTCGTCTGTTGAGTCTTTGGCGAAAGACTTTCTCCGAGCTGCTTCGGTCAGGATTGCGCTCGTGACTTCGGAGTATTTAACAACCGTGGTTGACGCGTTGCACACGGTTGTGACGAAAGTTTCCCATGATGAGGGAAGGCTGCTCATGAGTATCATTGCTCTGAGTTCATCCTCGATTGCCGTCCCCTGAGATGAGATTTGGGAGCTTATGCTTTCGTACTCATTGAGATGTGCTTGAACCGAATCGGATTCTTTCATCCGCAAGTTGTAGAGGCGCCGGATCAGAAACATCTTCGTTGCAGCGACCTTCTTTTCGTAGGTGTCCGACAGTGTTTTCCACAGTTCGAATGCTGTCGTACACGATTGCACCGTAAAGTATACCGATTCCGATAGGTGCATCCGAATCGTGGCGCGGACGATTCTGTCCAGCTTCTGCCACTCAATTGGTTTGTATCCTTCTGGAGGTTCTTCATTTTCGATGGGATCGATTTGCCCCTTGACTATGAGATAGTCCTGCATTTGCTCCTTCCAGAAGTTGAAGTTCGATCCATCGAACTTTCGTAGACTCATTTCTGACGAGCCGGATGTTGATGCCATCAAATTCGGTTTCGGTTGACGAAGCTCGGTTCGGAGTTGACTACGAACCTTGTTGGAGTGCAGCCGGTTGGCTCACCCGATATCGTTCTAGTCGGATTTGAACCCGAGTCGGTTCGGCTTCGGATATATGTATTGTTGAACTTGCTCGAATTGACTCCGGTAACTTGAGGGACAGAACCGACTGGTCTTCCCGAATGTTGCCGAGTCGGAGTGAGCCCGGTTCGCTTCCGATTATATATGCCAAATGCCGATTGTCTGGACCGATTCTGCTTCGGTTGACTGCAGCGACGAGAGAGACGGATCCAACTGATCCTCTCGAATGTCGATCAGCCGGATGAAGCACGAATTGGGGTTGTTGTCTTGAGACCGATCTGCACCGAGTGGTTACAATGAGCGGCGAGCAGCGTTTGATGACCTCTTCGGATGCCGTTTAACCGAGTGGAGCACGATCGTGTCAATGTTGCACAAGGGGATTTCACCTCGAGTGGTTACGATCACAAGGAACGGAGTACAACCGGCTGGCTTACTCCAGGCGAAGATGATCTAACGCGATGAGGTGCAATCCTCGTTTTTCTTCTTCTTCTCTCTTCTTCGAATGACGCAGGAAACCGAATACTGTGCAGGCTGAGACGACGGCCGACAGCGGATTGAAGGACCGAATACTGTGCAGGCTCTGATACCAGATGTTGGAGACAAAGTCGTCTATGCGGAAGATCAAGAAGCATTCGATTCTGTTCTGTACCTGCGTATGACAGTCTCTCGTTCTTTGCACAGAGAGAGAGAAAGAGAGAGAGAGAGAGAGAGAGAGGCACAAAAGACTTTCTATTCAATAGAAACAATAATACAACACCCAACCTTACAAAAAGGTTACAAGGTCACTATATATAGTGACCGACTTAGGGCAACTACCCTTTATGCTAATTACACAAATGGCCCAAACTTGAGCTATACAAAGGGATAGTGTGAATACGTCCATTATACACTTGTATTCGACAATAATTGTTTTCCTTCCGGCCCGACGTTGCCCAAAGTGACAACTAACGTCTCCCAGCTATCTGGGAGGGAACCGAGCAGGAGTAATGCTAGTACCTCATCGGCAAGAGGTACTTCCAATGATGTTGCCTGGTGAATCAGCCCCTAGAAGGCATTCATGTACTCCGCCATGCGGAGCCTTCTTGGTACCGGAGCCGCACTAGCTTCCGGAATACCGAAACCCGATTAACAGCATTTTTGTTCTGAAACATAATGTCAATCTTCTCCCAGAGCTCATGAGCCTTACTCTCCTCATTAAAATTGTTGTACAGGCTCATGTCGATGAAGCACCGGATGTATGCTATTGTCTTCTTGTGCATCACCTCCCACACTGTGGCGTTGATCTTGTCCAATCTCTTGTCCCCGAACTGGACCGGCAACCAAAGATCTTTAACCATGAGCATGTCCCTCATCTTCGACTTCCACACTGAGTAGTTGGAGCCGGTGAGTTTGAACAACGAATCTTCCATTTTTCTATGTCATTTCGCTCTAATACCAGTTTGTTAGGAAATATGCAGAATAATGCTCAGCCACAACCGAGTCTTCAATTACTTCATTGAGAATTACAAACACGGAAATGGGAGTGTGGAGATAGATGCACGTATACACAAGAAACCACTGAAAGAGAGTACACAATATGTTTACGTGGAAAACCCTAAATGGGAAAAACCACGGGAGTCCACAAACTCCAACTATCACTATATCGAGAGGAATACAACAGGTGAACACAAAGGCAACAACCTCTTGCTCACAATCTTTGCCTGGCGGCAATTACAACAGAGACTCGCTCTGTTTCTCTCTCTCTCTCTCTCTCTCTCTCTCTCTCTCTCTCTCTGTATTATGCTCTATACAGTAGTTACACTCAATAACTCTATACAAAATAATGACAACACATTGATGCATACAGTTACTATTTGCCCTAGGTCATATTTATACTTTCGGGCTATTTACAAATATAGCCCCTATGGGTTCTCTAGAACATATTTACATATATGTCCCTTCATCCGAGGAGAGGTTCTCACCTTGCCTTCATCATCCCATCCGGAGGGAGTCGGGACTGAAATCCTAACAACATGGAACCAAGACAACATTGCCCATGTTAAATATCCCCTCTCACATTGTTGTTCCACCTTTGCCATAGCCCAACAAAGCATTCATCCTAGCCCCAAACCTCCAAGCGGCTTATGTTATGCATACACTATTAACACCATTGAATCGGTAGCTAGTTCCTCTCATTAGATTAGTTGAAAGATGATGAGGTGATCCCCTCACATTCCAACCCATGTGGAAATGTTCCATCAGATAATCCTAGCAGAAAACCCCAACACCTCAGGATTTATGATCGACTTTTTTTTAATCGAAATGATTGACCTTGCTTGATCTAGATCTAATGCACCACAAGAATCACCATCAATTATTTAAAGTTATCACGTGTAAATGTGATTAATCAATATTAGAGTGGATGTCTATGACTAGACTCCACCAACATAGTTTTTCTCTTGCTCACACACTCACTCTCATGCATGCACAATACGTTCGCACACCCCGACTCATCAAGAGTCAACATTATTTACATGGAGGATTTGTTATGTGATATGTATTAGAAATATCATTAGAATTAGAATTAGAATTTTTTATTTTCCATAAAGAGGCCAATTTTGACCTATGGGACTAGAGTATACATGTGTTCTTGATATGTGTCTCCTTCCTAAAAAGGGGTATTCATACATTGAAGTACAAAGTCTCTATGCATGAATAAAGCATATACATATGAGCTCAACCATCTAGGTGGTGTCTTAAGCATGGCACTTACGTTATCACTCCCTCTTAGTATGTTAACATATCTTGAATGAATTGCAATATATGCCAAGCATGTGAAGAGCAAGTGACATTCATCCTCTACCATGCCTTCATTGTGTACTTTACATGCCTTCAAATTCGTTACATTTTGATATCATGATGCAACTTCATTACCTAACTTGTGAGATCGAGTGCGAAGTAGTGTAAGGGCTCTACAAGCATTACTACTGGTATTGGTAATGAGATAAGGTTGGATACGATCAATAGACATTATTGCTTTACATTGAGACCAACATTCAGGTTTGACATTTGCAATGTAGTATTCTAGTTTTGTCCTCTTAGCATCTTCCCACTTCATCCTTAATGATTCCACCAACCTTTCCTTAATCATTACATAATGCATAGTATCACCTGAAAATATCATCCACACCCCATCTTCTAAACCATTTTCTTATGTCAACAACCCAACTGGACGAGAGAATTTTACTCTTATGATTCTTGTGTAGCTTACATCCAACATTCCAAGCAAGATGTGGTAATCCATGATTCAGCATATTCTTAACCTTTGTAATGAATCTATATACTCTTAGGAGTGCCAATATTTCTACGCGCTAAACACCTATTTCCAAGATGGTATAGTGATGCTCAAAATGAAATCACCTTAGTACCTTGCTTATTTTATTCATCATGTGACAAACAAGGTTCATTGCTCCTTGAGATAGTTGAGTCCAAATCCCAATCAAACCAATTAGAGTCTGCATCACCGGAAAATCTTGACTATATATATATATATATATATATATATATATATCTACTTGAAATTGATCATAGCTAGGGTATAGGTTATTGATTGGATATATAGATCATACAACAATTGCCTTGGCAAACTCGTTGATGACCAACCCAACATTTTAAGTTGTGTATTGTCACTTTTTTCATTGACTGCAATCAACCATTAGCTACAACAAGGTGCATTCAATGGCTCGAGGATACCCATTCGACCATTTCCTTCAAAAGATGAATCAACTAGAGAATGTGTGCCCTTGGAATTGGAATGGGTTTTATATTTCATTCTACATGCAAGCCCATGAAATCACCATGGCATGTATAACAGTTGGGTTTGCACATCCAACCTCATTCGATGAAAAATAAAATTTCTTTTTGTGTCACTCTACCATCTAGTAAAAGTTTTTCTTCTCCTATTGTAAAAGGAAGTTACACCTCCAAAGATTTCTCTAGTTTAGGCTCTTGTACTTTGAGTTGACCATCATGACCCCTTCTTCTTGAGATAACCCAACCTCTTTGGTAGTAACATGCACTTTGATTGAATTAACCAGAATAATAAAATTCCCATAAAATCTTGCGCACAAGAATTCTTCAAAATCCGCAATTATGTCACTGAAAGAAACGTCCTCCATGACCCCCCTCACTTTTTCATCTTCATCGAGTACACAATATGATCTTACACATATTGTATCGTTGAATTTTTAGCTCTAGGATTTATTGTTGCAACTATTGATGTTGTTTGATTGAAATGTGACTTTTATTATATCTAGAAATGGTTTATTATCAATTGTGGGTTTCGAAATATCCGGATTCCAAAGTATCATTACTCACTCCTTGTATAGTCACTTTTAAAATACTACTTCCCTCCTCTTTGAAAGATCTCTTTTGTTCTACTCATGATTAAGTGATTCTATTTGCAACTAGACAAACTTATCCTCACCTTGAGTGCAAACCCATGCAAATGGAGCTGGGAAGGTCAAATTACTACGCCCACGTCAATCCACTTCTTCTTTTTCCTTGTTGGGCTACTAGCAATTGTCTATCTTCTGCTACCAACTCCCCCATCGGCCCATCTAACTTTACCATAGTCGATAAGTAGTGTTAATAGTCTTCATTGCGCAGATGAAGCAATGGGCTCATCTCATCTTCATCTCCAACCAAGATATTGTGGTGACAGGCTATTCGAGAATGATCATATGCGATGTGTCATATTTTATGAAGAAATTTTGGTCAATCTCCACCTTGCCAATCTTCACCAAAACATGAAGGTATGCACCATATAATTCCTTAATTTCTTCAATGCATTGCAAATCTACAGTTCATGGTTAGTGTTGGTGAGATATTCTTCTTTTTTATAGAAATCTTGTTTAGTATGACCAATGATGACTGAACATTGGTATTAATTCCTAGAACCGATACTTGGTCGGTCTTTAGGTTGTTTCACACCGCATGCCAAGGGCAACACTACAACAATCAGGAATTATGAGCATCATGATCACACCCTAAGGAGAACTCACATATGAAAATTTGATCCAACAGGAGTGAGTTGCAACACAATAAGTGGGATGTAGAATGGGGTGTTACGAGCATTGTGACCTTACTCTAGGAACTTGCACATGAACTATGATGCATTTACCTTGGTCCCATGTGTTCACATGTGGGTCTCTCTCTCTCCATATAAATGTATCCATCCATATGTATATATAATGTACTATAGATACACAAATACATGTCTTCTCCACGACCCTAAAGATTTGCTAGGCTCCAAAATGGATGTAGAAACAAGCTCTTTCTTTCGTACACCTTTAGTATGTGGGAGCATGATCTCTCCCTCCCTCTTTACCTATACCTTCATTGGATGTAAGGATGACCTCTTTACATAAATAAGGTCCATACTTTGCAATGACCCAAAGTACACACGTAGAGGTAAAGGATATAGATTTACTATTTATGGTCCCATACAAAGATATTCCAGGTTGTGGGACCCAAAGTATAGAGCCAAAGTCTATGGATTCAGTAATAACGGTCCCACACAAGGATATATTTTTTTGCTTGCCTTATTATTTGGTGGCCATGTTGAGCTTTTATTATGTGATTGGTAGAGCCAAGTTTCTGCATTGCTGCAGGCAACAAGCATTTCGAATTACTAGGTGCATCTTTATCATCATGTGAGCACCAAACTGAGAATTGCACAAATCCAGCATGGAAATCATATCCATGGACGAGAATCCAACGGTGGTGGTGGGAAGGGCTACGCGGTTATATCTCGGGAGGCGGCTCAGCCATTGGATCCTATTGGCCACATTTTGTGTCATGGATGCACTTGGCTTGATGGGAGCATGGGTGGCAGGGAGGTTCTATTTTGCTCAAGGAGGCCAACAAAGGTGGCTTTACACTACCCTCCAAACCATTGGATGGCCAATCCTAATCCCACCCCTCTTCATTACCTACTACTTAGAGACCAGAAGACCCAAATCCAGTGACCCCATTATCATACTACTACTACTGCATTCACCTGGCTCCATCATCACCACGGCACGTGCGCTCCTCGATGCTCGTGCATCCGTGGGCGCACCCTTCACCCCTACCCTCCTCCTCGTCTTCACCGGCCTCGGTTTCCTCACCTCCATCGACAACTTCCTCTTCACTTACGGCCTCTCGTACTTGTCCGTCTCCACGGCCGCCCTACTCGGCTCGTCCCAACTCGCCTTCACCTCCGTCTTCTCCTATCTTCTCGTCCGATTTCGTTTCACATTCGGGTCTCTGAATGCTGTCTTTGCAATCACGCTCGGCACCGTCCTTTTGGGCCTCCCCGGGGCGGCCGCGAGCACCGACATCCCACCGGGCACCAGCCACAAACAGTACATTCTGGCAGTCGTGGCTGCCATTGGTGCGGCCGCCCTATTTGGCCTCATCTTACCTCTCCTCGAGCTCACATACGAGAAACTCATCCATAGATCCAACATCTGTGTCATCCTGGAGACTCAAATCATGGTATCCCTGTTCGCCACCGTGTTTTCTCTGCTGGGCATGGCTTTTAGTGGCGAATTCTCGGCCATTCATGGAGAATCTACCACATTTGGTAGCAGTAGCTCCTCCATATATTGTGTGGTGCTCCTAGCAACAGCCGTATGCTGGCAGCTGTGCTATGTGGGTGCGCTAGGCCTCGTATTCCTGGCCTCCGCTCTGTTCTCCAACCTTCTGAGCACCTCATTTTTGCCCATCATCTCCATCCTTGCTTTGGCTGTCTTCCACGATGACTTCTCCTCTCTTAAGGCCATCGCTGTGCTGCTCTCCTTCTGGGGTACCATCTCCTATGCCTATGGCGGCTATTCTAATAATGCCACAATCCCGGATCATCCAACTACGACCTAGCTACCTTACCTACCTACCTACCTACCTCCTGCGCCTGCGCTCACGATTTGCCCAACCAACCAAGCAGGAATGGATTATGGATTATGGACATCTACCACACATTCCTGCACGCCTCGCCCTCTCATTTACGCCTCTTTTCCTCCTTCAATCTCTTAAAAAACTCCTCCTGTTCTTCTCAATCTCTAACCCAAAAAGAAGCATATATATATAACACAAATATTCCTCTTCGTTCGCCATGAATGAATGATTGTTTCTTACATCTTCTTCAAGAAAAACTCGTTTCCTTCTATCTTAATCCTGAGTGAGCCCTTCAAAATTGATTGTAACTGCCTAATCCACAGTAATATCCTATCTCTTGATGCATGCATTTAGAATTGTGTATTTGGGAAAAGAGTTGCTATTACGTTCCTTCCATTTCCAGATCGAACACGGATTGTTACGAAAACAAAATTTGACTCGAAAAAATTCCGAGCATGGGGCTAAATTCTAATGTTAATGTTGTTGTTTTATTTTGTGGGAGGTAGAATTTGGATCTATACATATTTCTAAAGCCATTTACATATGTACTATAGTCTATCATTGAGCTAGACCCCCACAAGAAACATGATGGAATTTTTGGCTCAGAAATCTGAGGTTGTAAGGAGGAAAAGTTTCCTACGAGGAATAAAGTTGTACAAAAAAGAAAATCATCTTGGGCCCTTTGTTTGAACCTATTGGACACTCCATCGTCTCTATGGTCTTTAGATGGGCCTAGTCATTTTGTCCCTAGCATTCACATTTGGCCTTTAAACTGAGCAAAAACTATGTGTGTGTGTGTGTGTGTGTGTGTGTGATAGAACAAAAGAAGCGCTTGACGCGGAGCAAATAACGGAGAGGAAGATTGTGATCATTTGGTATCGGGTGTTACAACTAAATACCCTCACTAACCGAGAATTTCACAATCATTACGAACACTTTTTATTACACATAAAAAACACAAATACATAAACATAACCACATGCACGTGCAATTTCTTTACGCCCCTGTTATTATATATGTGCCAAAATCACAAACACTTAGCTAAGCCTATACATATGCATATACATCACTTTATTCATGTGTACACATACAAAGACAAGCATGTAGACACATGAACTAACACAAACACACGTACTCATGCATATATGTGGTCTCAACCATACACACTAACAATTACATGCATACACACATATACCTTCCTATCTACATCCACACCTAAAAACAAATAATTGCTCATACACGAGCAAAAAATGATTGCACACACTCATTATATACAAGCACTCACTTATAAAATCAAGTTTCATTCACATCTACTATTCCAAAGCACGAATTTATCGAACCAAACCTCATTACACAAGAAAGGGTGAACTAAAATTTCCCTGGTACACAACATGTGCATTTACAAATGTACTTGTGCAAAACGAACAAGGAGAACAATCGTCATTCTCAACCCTTCCTCAACATTGTCATTGATAGAGCCATCTTCCATAGTTCAAGTTCTCGTTGGTCTTGCTTGGCTTTTTCACACGCATGAATGTAATTTTCACAATAGCATGTATGAAATAAAGACAACACTCGGACAAGATCCATGTGTGAAATCCAAGAACATATGGGGTTTGGAACTCCTCTAGTAGACATTTGACAAATTTATGTACATGCCAATAGAAATAAGTAAGACCTTTTTTATGGAACATGGAAAAGATTTGTGTTAGTATATCGTCTTGTACATAATCATGGTCTTGGAACATTCTTTGTGACCGTGGAGGCTAGGACTACTCACATCTCATCAATCTACATTGTAGTTTTCATTCATCTCTCTTTTAAACCTTATCCGAACATTCAAACTATTTTCACAATTGAACATTCAATACTAAATCTCTTGACATGCTTGAAGTCTCGACATTCCGTTCAAATATGACGTCTCTAAAATGGGGAGAAAGTTTTGGACAAATGTGTTATCAACCAAGTTTTTCAATGCTCCCCCACTATTCGATTGGTAAAACATAGCCAATAAATAGTACTTACAATAAGAGACAAGTCAAAATACTATTTTTGTAAGGAGTTAAAGAAGAATTCCAATGTTGGACATATGCAACCTCCTATGACTTCCAAATATCACTTGTTATGGTATGATGTAATCTACATCTTGGATGTTAATACATCATCATCGTCGTGATGATCATCATCATCTCTCTCTCTCTCTCTCTCTCTCTCTCTCTCTCAAGTAGGATCCAAAGTCAACTATTTCTTCAAGCACATTTATATTTTGCATGTTTTGGGAAGAATGCAAAGTAGTCAACAATAAAAGCCAGTTTGCAAACAAATTTTGTTCATTATCTGAAAACACATATCTCATTATTTTAAGAGCTTTAAAGAATAGATTATTTAAAACATTAGCAAGCACAAGCTTGCTCTATCCACTTCTAACTTTCAATTAAGATGATCAGCTTTTTATGAGTCTAGTGGACAACTCAAAGTGAACCACCGTGGCTTTGCATTATTGGAGTAATGATTTTGGATGGCTAATGTCGCATTTTGGTATGTAAAGCATTTGGATGACTTGGTCCATAAAAAAAGTACTTCCGTAGTAATGCGTCCACAACCTCACAATTAACAAGGTCTTTCTTAAGTTCCTTAGAGGCCATTTACTACCTTCTTATCTTCATATTTGAACGTCCATGTAATAAATTTCAATATTTTGTGTCATTTGATCAATATCGAATGATGTCTACCATTTATATATATGATCGACATAATAACTCAACTCTACTTGAAAATATAGATGTCTTAACCACTCAATAGAAGGGACTTGTCTTTGGAAAACCCAATGAGCTTTCTCCCATCTCATACTAATCCTTAACAACAAAGGCATGACAAACATTTGTCAAAGCTTTGCAATTAATATTTGTTGAAAACCCTGAGCACATATAGTTGAAACCAATGTGAGCATTAGTTGCAAAGGGCAAGTTATGGGCAGAATGTATTCAGGGCTTCATTGCGTTTCCAGAATGTAGGGACACATTTAGAGACTATATAAAGGAAGATGCCGAATACATCAAGTTGAGTTTAGTTGCGTGGGGAGCTAAACTAGTGAGAGAGAAATCTATGCATATGGATGATGATGATGATCTACAAAGGACGGTGGGGGACGAGGCATACATGAGAAGGAGTTTGACCCATTGGGTGGTAGTGGGCACTTGTTGCATCATGGGATGTGTGGGGACGGGTGGAGGTCTCCTATTGGGTAGGCTCTATTCGTATGGAGGTGGCCAACAGAAGTGGCTTTACACTGCCCTCCAGACCATTGGATGGCCGATCCTTATCCCACCCTTACTCCTCACCTATTACCTAGGGGCCAAGTCCCAACAGAAATGCCAGTCACGTGACCCCACCCCAAACCCCGCCCATACCAATACCAATACCAATACCAATACCATCCTCACCTCACTTGACCTGTGGGTTGCTCACTCCCACATAGGCGCCTCCTTCACCCCCACCTTCCTCTTCACCTTCGTGGCCATGGGCTTCCTCACCTCCATGGACAACTTCCTCTTCGTCTATGGCCTCTCCTACCTCTCCATCTCCACCACCTCCCTGCTCACGTCCTCACAACTCGCATTCAACGCCATCTTCTCGTACCTCCTCGTCCGCCATCGCTTCACTGCCGCATCTCTCAATGCCGTGTTCGCCATTACCCTCGCCACTATCTTCCTCGGTCTCCATGCCGTCACATTCGAGGAAACCGACTTGCCTCCCGACACGAGTCGCCACCAATATGTCCTCGCTATCCTCGCCACTCTCGGAGGGTCGGCCCTTTTCGGCCTCATCTTCCCCCTAATGCAACTCGCATACCAAACCGTCGTCCACAAAGCCACATTCTGTGTCATCTTGGAAGCTCAAATCTTGCTAGCTATGTCCGCTACCGCCTTTTCGTTGATAGGCATGGGCATCTGCCATGAATTCTCCGCCATTCCCGACGAATCGAAGAATTTCCGGTACAACAGATCCATATATTGTCTCATGCTCGTCGCGTCCACCATATGTTGGCAACTCAGCTTCCTTGGTACGATTGGTCTCGTGTTCATCGTCTCGGCCCTCTTTTCGAGCATTGTTACCAACGCTTTCTTTCCCGTGCTCTCCCTCATTGCCATTGGTGTGTACCATGATGAATTCTCGGCTCTTAAGGCCATATCTGTGGTCCTCTCATTTTGGGGTGTTATCTCCTATGGTTATGGTGGATATGTGGAAGCCAAGTATTCACAACCAAGCACAATATTGCCCCGTGATGAGGAATCGACGGTTCCGTGATGTGATCTAGAATACCCTTGTACCCTGATGTGCAATAGTATACACTCTCTTAGTTATAGATGTTCTTTGTCAAGCTTCTTGTCCAATGGTCTACAACTAACTTCATTGATCACGGTCATTATAAAAAGTAAAAGTGATAGTGCAAACTAAATCTAGTTGTTAAAGGGAGATTGGCAAGCCAAAGCATCATAATGTAGAATTCAAGCCCAAGATATTACTCACTACAAGTTGAAATGGTAGCGTTAGGTGTGAACAAGCACCATCAAACCTCATAATACATGTAGGCAAAGTGAAAAGGAGCTCTATTGAATGTGTTTAAGTGTGGTGGTTGTTTGTTCTAACAACTTAATGCATATAAATGAACTATAGAATTATAGTGGGGGCTAGTTTCTCAATTTGTAAGTTTCATGTGTATCTGCTCAGTTACATAAGCATGATCTATATTAACTCGTGTTGCTTTTGCTATTGCAATCACACGTAGTGCTCTCATGTGCTTGCTATAGTGTTCTCTACTATAAGTATTTGGGTAAATCTAGCATTATTCTAAAGCTTTTCGTTCCTGGGGGTTACTATTAAATAGAACTAGGAAGTAAGGGATAGTTGTCAATCAAGCATTTTCAATAAAAGAGTGTTTGGGTTTCGATGGCAACCAAATTAAGTGATGAGCTACCGTTAGCAATGGGCAACAATTCACAAAACTGCGGTTTAACAAGTTAATGGTTTAAATGGTTTGATTCGGTTCGAGCCTTTATCAGTTTCACGGTTTTCGGTTTAAAAAATTAAAATTTGAAATATTGAAAAATTTTAAAATTTTAAAACTAAAATGTGAAATTTAGAATTTTGACCTAACTTGAAAACCAAAACCGAACCGCGAAACCACAATTTTAACCATTTCATAATTTTCATAATGGTTTGGTTTAAATAGTTTCGTGGTTCGGATTAAGTTTTAAATTTTTTATATAGTTTGGTTTTAAATGGTTCGAGGTTGACAGTCTCAAATTGAACCAAACCAAACCAAACCAAACAATTGCCGATTGTTAGCTGCCGTAGGGTTTAACATACTAAAGTGAACTTCATCTATTTTAACATCATATTGCAAATACAGAGGTTGATGCAACCGTCATGATCAAGGATACAACTACACTTAGCTAGCACAAAACCAAACCAAACCAAACCAAACAATTGCCGATTGTTAGCTGCCGTAGGGTTTAACATACTAAAGTGAACTTCATCTATTTTAACATCATATTACAAATACAGAGGTTGATGCAACCGTCATGATCAAGGATACAACTACACTTAGCTAGCACAAAACTCCATTTCGGTCTTTTTGTTCTCTCACAATTTCATTTATTCCTTGATTTCTCAAAAAGAGGAAAGACTTTAGTCTCACATGCGTTGAGATTTGATTGATATTATTGATGGGTGATTGATGAGAGTGTAAATGATGAGGTTTGAACTCGAGTGGATAAAAACTCAGAGATTTACAACAAAAGAATATAATTGTAATTTCAAAGGTACCAAGGTACCAACTGTTTGTAGAAAATCAATAAATCTTGAAGAGATTTTGTTCTCTTCTTATTGACCAACAAGTTTTCATCATACAAGATTTCTTCATTACAAGCCAATTTCTAGACTAAGATGTAGTATCAAAATAGATATTCATCTAAGATTGTATATATCTTATCAGACAAGAATGTTCCTTTTTAATTAAAAATACCATTTACAATCCTTGTTGCAATATGTGTAGGATCTATGTATCGATGGAGTTAACTCCTCGATGTCGTTTGCGGAGTTCGGACCGGCGTATACCCTTTTGATGGCGAATCAGGCGGAGATGGTTGTTGGACACCTCTGAGCCTCACACTCACTTAACGATTAATAGATGATTAAGCACGATATCTCTCTCACTCTCTCAAGCTCGCTCTCATAGCCAATAGGGTAAATTATGAATATAGACAATAAGAGTAATGAATATGTTTATTAACCCTCTTTGCTAAGAGGTCTAGCACCAACAAGGAAGAGAGATTAGTGTTCTCTTTAGAACTAAACACCTCACTAATCTCTCTTAAGCTTAAAGGTTACAAGAAGGAGGAGAGGAAGCTCTAGCTCTTAATCAATGGGAGATCTTTACAAATGAAAGAACCCTTACAAAGCCACCACTATGTGGTTTATATAGCATTTACATTTAGGGTGTGGACCTTTCACACTTGGATGTCCATTAGTCCTCTTTCCTCTTGCCATTCCCTCTTCGTAGGTCCTTTAGCCATACTACGTCCTTGTCGATGTGCTCTTCTTCATTACTGGTCGTGGTGTGATCCAAACGCTTAACATACCCCCCACCCTAATGTTGGGAGACAGGTCCCTTCGGATGGGAAGGGAGAAGAACAGTGCTAATGAACAAACTCAGTTGCGGAGAGCCGGAGGTTGCAGACCCGGTGGAAACCGGATGAGAAGTACCCGGCTATGGAGAGCCGGAGGGTGTAGACCCGGTGAGAACTGGATGAGGAGTACTCGACTACGGAGAGCCGGATGGTGCAGACCCGGTGAGAACCGGATGAGGAGTACCCGGCTACGGAGAGCCGGATGGTGCAGACCCGGTGAGACCCGGATGAGGAGTACTCGGCTACGGAGAGTCGGATGGTGAAGACCTGGTGAGGAGTGCTCACCGGATGAAGAGACATATTCGTAAATATGTTTATGAGAGTCCATAGAGGCTATATTTGTAAATAGCCGAAAAGTCATATTAGTATAAATATGACTTAGGGCAAACTTTTAGTGTGGGTTGTTATTCTTGTTGGTGCAAGAAGAGAGAGAGTGTGTAACTGTGTACAGAGAGAGAGAGAGAGAGAGAGAGAGAGAGAGAGAGAGAGAAAGAGGTCGTTGCCTCTGTTGAAACCGCCGCCTGTGGCGAAGATCGTGAGCACGAGGTCGTTGCCTCCGTGAACTCACTGTTGTACATTCTAACATAGTGATAGTTTGCAGCCTGTGGGCTGCCGTGGTTTTTTTCCCTAGTTTGGGGTTTTCCATGTAAACATCATGTGTACTCTTCTCTTCTTTGTGTCGTGCATTTATTTCCCGTTTTCTGTGTATGATTCTAAGCTCGGTTGTGGCCGAGCTTTGCGTATAGGGAGCGTGCAGTTCCTGTCAAGTGGTATCAGAGCGAAACGATACAGAAAATGGACGAATCGTTGGGCGGCATGTTCAAGCTCACTGGCTCTAACTATTCAGTGTGGAAGTCGAAGATGAGGGATATGCTCATGGTTAAAGATCTTTGGTTGCCGGTTCAGTTTGGGGACAAGAGACTGGACAAAATCGATGCTACCGTATGGGAGGTGATGCACATGAAGACAACGACGTACATACGGTGCTTCATCGACATGAGCCTATACAACAACTTCAATGAAGAGAGCAAGGCTCATGAGCTCTAGGAGAAGATCGGCATTATGTTTCAGAACAAAAATGTTGTTAATCAGGTTTCGGTATTCCGGAAGCTAGTAAGACTCCGGTACCAAGATGGCTCCAGCATGGCGGAGCACATGAATGCCTTCTAGGGGCTGATCCACCAGGCAACTTCATTGGAAGTACCTCTCGCCGATGAGGTACTAGCGCTACTCTTGCTCGGTTCCCTCCCGGATAGATGGGAGACGTTGGTTGTCACTTTGGGCAACGCCGGGCCGGAAGGAAAGCGGTTATCCCTAGCAAGAGTAAAGTCGAGCTTGCTAGATGAGGAGGCGCATCAAAAAGATAAAGATACGAGCTCCGACTCCAAAGCGCTCCTTACCGAATCGGAATGCGGAAGACATAGAAACTGTAGTCCCCAGAACCGGGAGAAGTCGGGGACACGGTCAAAGTCAAGGGGGAGGCCTACTTGCTTCTATTGCGGCAAGCCGGGACACTTCCAAAAGAACTGTCGGCAATTCCGAAAAGACAAGGAAACCGACGGTACCGATTCGAAGCGGACCCCAGACCGGAACGGTAAAGACCGGAGGGGGCCGGACCGGAAGGGAACGACGGCAATCGCGGCAAGTGAAGAAGAGTTGATGCTCATCACCGAGGAGAGTGAGATAAACCTTGCCGGCGACGAGAGGACCTGGGTGGTAGACTCCGGAGCGTCGTTCCAGCTTACCCCAGACCGGAAATGCTTCTCATTCTACTTAGCCGGTGATCACGGCTGTGTCCGGATGGGGAATGAAGGTACATGCTGAATTGTCGGCATAGGAGATGTGTGGCTGACAACACCAACTGGATGCAAGTTGCTGTTGAAGGATGTCCGACACGTTCCAGAGGTTCTTCTGAACCTGATATCAGCCGGTCGGCTAGATGATGAAGGCTACACGTGTAGCATCCGGAACGGTGTCATGAAGTTTAGCAAAGGGAGCCTGATTGTGGCTCGGGCCCGGAAGGTCAACACACTGTACCTGATGAATGCCCGGTTATGTCCGGAAGAAGTGAACGTGGCATCCGACACTACCGGTGAGCTATGGCACAAGAGGCTGTGTTATATGAGCGAGAAGGGGATGAAGAGGCTTGCAGACGACAACCTCATTCCAGTGAAGAACATGCACTTGGAGAAGTGCACTGATTGTCTGGCCGGTAAGCAAAACCGGACCTCCTTCCGACCAAGGCCACCGATGAGACGTAATGCACCACTGGAGTTGGTGCATACGGATGTGTGTCAAGTAGACACGAAGTCACATGCTAGAGCGTAGTACTTCGTGACGTTCATAGATGACCACAGTCGGAAGTTGTGGGCCACACCATTGAAGACGAAGGATCAGGTGCTATCCGTCTTCAAAGAGCTCCACGTGAGAGTGGAAAGAGAAACCAGCCGGAAGCTGAAGGCGGTTCGAGCAGATAACGGAGGAGAATACCGGGGGCAGTTCGAGGAGTACTGCCGCTTGAAGGGAATCTGACTCGAATTTACTGTGCCGAAAACGCCGGAACTAAACGGACTGGTTGAGAGGATGAACCGGACCATAATGGAGAGGGTTCGGAGTATGCTAGCGCATGCAAAACTACCCAAGAAGTTTTGGGCTGAGGCATTGTCGATGGCGACATATGTGATAAATTGATCACCCTCAGTACCCTTGGACGGAGACACGCCACAGAGAGTATGGACCGGTAAGGAAGTATCCTACCGGCATCTGAAGGTGTTCGGGTGTCTCGCGTATGTGCATGTAGCTAAGGACCGGAGAGGAAAGTTAGATCCAAAGACCCGACCATGCATATTCCTCGGTTACGGTGACAATGAGTTCGGCTACCGAGTGTGGGACCTGGTCGACAAGAAGGTATTCCGGAGTCGAGATATTATCTTCATGGAGGACAAGACGCTCGCCGACTGGGAGTCGGAGAAGAAGATAATGAACTTTGAGTCGACCGGTAAGGATCGACTCTATGATGAGCAGATCCAACCGGCAAGAGACCGGTTAGCACTCGAGGGACCAACCGGTTACGGTGAGGATACCGAACAGGCTGAAGAAGAAGTAGAGGAAGCTGAAACCGGAACCGGCCAAGACCCCGAATCAGATTCGGATGAAGAGCAAATGGAGGAGCCGGTTACCGAAGCCCAAAGACGGAGATATCCTCTCAGAGAGAGAAGACCCCCCTGGAGATTTCCGGATGCAGAGCATGTGTTGTTAACCGATGAGTGGGAGCCAGAAAGCTTCGAAGAAGCGAAGGATGTCACCCACAGCCGCAAATGGTTAAGTGCCATGCAGGATGAGATGGATTCCCTGCATGAGAACCATACGTACGAATTGGTGGAGTTGCCGAAAGGAAAGCGGGCACTCCGAAACAAGTGGGTGTACAAGTTGAAACTGGGAGATCCCGGCAACCCCCCGAGATACAAAGCCAAAATCGTGGTGAAGGGGTCCCAGCAGAAAAAGGGCGTGGACTTTGACGAGATATTTGCCCCGGTAGTAAAGATGACCTCCATCCGGACGGTGCTGAGTATAGCGGCAAGCATGGACCTCGAGGTAGAACAGCTGGGCGTGAAGACGACATTCCTTCACGGCGACTTCGAAGAGGAGATCTACGTGCAACAACCGGAAGGATTCGTGGAGAAAGGGAAGGAGCACCTGGTATGTCGGCTGAAGAAGAGCCTCTACGGGTTGAAGCAGGCTCCCCGGAAATGGTACCGGAAGTTTGACTCCTTCATGACCGATCAAGGGTACCACAAGATGCAGGCCGATCACTGCGTGTTTGTGAAGAAGTTCGAAGGAGGCGACTTCCTGATACTCCTTCTATACGTGGACGACATGTTGATCGTCGGACGGGACCAAGCCAAAATACAGATGTTGCAGAAGGCTCTCAACCGGACCTTCTCAATGAAAGACTTGGGTCCGGCAAGACAGATGTTGGGGATGCATATCATCCGGAACCGGCCAACGAAGCAACTATGGCTGTCACAGGAGAAATACGTGACAAAGGTGCTTCAACGGTTCAACATGTCAGATGTGAAACCGGTCGGATCGACACTTCCGGCAAATTGCAGGTTATCCGGTAAGCAAAGCCCGAAGACGAAAGCAGAGAAGGAGGATATGATGAAGATTCCATATGCCTCTGTTGTCGGGAGCTTAATGTACGCAATGGTTTGTACCCGACCGGATACAGGATACGCAGTTGGAGTGGTGAGCCGGTTTATGAGCAATCCCGACAAGGAGCACTGGAACGCGGTCAAATGGATACTTCGGTATTTGAAGGGCACTTCAAATATGTGTCTCCGATTCGGCTCCGGAAAACCTCAACTTGACGGTTTCACCGATTCGGACATGTCGGCTGATGTGGATACCAGCTGGTCTACATCTGGGTATGTAATGACATATGCAGGGGGAGCTGTCTTGTGGCAGTCGAGGCTGCAGAAGACAGTTGCATTGTCAACCACGGAGGCGGAGTACATGGCGGCTGTGGAAGCCGGCAAGGAAATATTATGGATGAAGGACTTCATCGGAGAGCTCGGTATCCGGCAAAATGAATACCGACTCTATTGCGACAGTAAAAGTGCCATCCATCTTGCTAAGAATGCGGCCTACCATTCCCGGACGAAGCATATCCAGCGAAGATATCACTGGATCCGGGAAAGAGTAGATGACCAGGAGTTCGCACTAACGAAGATCCACACGGCCGAGAACGGGTCAGATATGCTGACCAAAGTGTTGATACCCGACAAGCTGGATGCATATCGGAAGAGGATCAGACTAGTAAGACACCCCATGCCGTAGTGAAGGGGGAGTTTGTTGGGAGACAGGTCCCTCCGGATTGGAAGGGAGAAGAACAGTGTTGATGAACAAACTCGGTTACGGAGAGCCGGAGGTTGCAGACCCGATGGAAACCGGATGAGAAGTACCCAGCTATGGAGAGCCGGAGGGTGTAGACCCGGTGAGACCTGGATGAGGAGTACCCGGCTACGGACAGCCGGATGGTGCAGACCCGGTGAGAACCGGATGAGGAGTACCCGCCTACGGAGAGCCGGATGGTGCAGACCCGGTGAGAACCGGATGAGGAGTACCTGGCTACGGAGAGCCGGATGGTGTAGACCCAGTGAGAACCGGATGAGGAGTACCCGGCTACGGAGAGCCGGATGGTGAAGACCCGGTGAGGAGTGCTCACCGGATGAAGAGACATATTCGTAAATATGTTTCTGAGAGTCCATCGAGGCTATATTTGTAAATAGCCGAAAAGTCATATTAGTATAAATATGACTTAGGGCAAACTTTTAGTGTGGGTTGTTATTCTTGTTGGTGCAAGAAGAGAGAGAGTGTGTAACTGTGTACAGAGAGAGAGAGAGAGAAAGAGGTCGTTGCCTCTGTTGAAACCGCCGCCTGTGGCGAAGATTGTGAGCACGAGGTCGTTGCCTCTGTGAACTCACTGTTGTACATTCTAACATAGTGATAGTTTGTAGCCTGTGGGCTGCCGTGGTTTTTTTCCCTAGTTTGGGGTTTTCCATGTAAACATCATGTGTACTCTTCTCTTCTTTGTGTCGTGCATTTATTTCCCGTTTTCTGTGTATGATTCTAAGCTCGGTTGTGGCCGAGCATTGCGTATAGGGAGCGTGTAGTTCCTGTCACCTAATGAGTCCACACCCCCAGGTGCACTGCGGAAGGGGAGCTTCGGGCATCGGGGGCGAGAAGGATAGAGTAGGGGGGTTCATCGGGGGGTGGTTGGTGGCGAAGATGGTGGCGAAGACGTCGGATGTTGAGCGGCGGTAACCAGATTTCTTGCATTTGATCGGTCGTCGTGAAGAAGTCCTTCTTGGGGCCGGCTATCCATGTGGAGGTGTTGTAGCCGGCGAAGGGAGAGGGGGGGATTTCTACCAAAACTTATGTAAGCAGGAAAAACACGTGTGTTGATCATGGTTTCAAAATCCCGTTTGTAGATGGCAGGGAGCATGTTGACGCAGGTCCAGAGGCCGACCAGTTGACGATGTGTGGGGCCTTTATTCAAATCAAAGGCAAGACCCCACGCCAGGTGGTTGTGTTGCTTGAATGTGCAGGTTTCATAAGGGCCAGAGTCGAGGAGTATGGGTAACCGTTGCAAAAAACGAAGACTGGCTTGAATGTCGGGGTCATGGACGTCGAGATATGTACGGAGGAAACGTCGCATGACCTGGATCATTCCAACTTTCATTGGAGATGTGTGCGGGGGTTGTGGAAACATGGGCCAGTTGAACTGGAGGGTGGGTAGTTGTGTCTAGGCTGCTTGAAAGTCGTGCCATGGGCAACTACGAGGGAGGGGAGAAAAGGTGGGGTTGGCGCGCATCTCTGGAGAGTGTGGGGCACACCATTCCCGGAAGGACACATGCTCGAACTAGGGGAGGCGCCACGGGGGTTGGATGCCAGGTGGTTCGATTAGAGGGTCGACCACCGGGTGGCGCCATCCTCGAGTTGAGGTGGGGTTTGCGGCTGCCCAAGTAGACATCTTATCTCGGTAAATGTGTGGGTAAAGGAAGATGTCGACTTAGGGTTCGGAGGCGACTTCGGGGTAGTAGGTGTAGAGGCCGGTGAGGAGTAGGGGGGTCTCACAGAAATCAAATTCCCAGGGGACAAGGGCGATAGATTGGTTATCGAGGTGGGTGTCCCAACCTGTACCGTGTTCGATGTAATTGAGAGCTGCTTGGAGGCCGTGGATGAGTTGGTAACGATCGACCAAATCAGCGTAGAATGTCGCATCATTGAATTAGGCGCTCGTGTCGTGTAGTAGCGAGGGTGTAGTGAAGATGGGAGAGGGGAGTTGGTGGTGGAGCATGAGGTGCGCAAGGGGGTGGTTGAAAGGGAGGGCTTTGCGGAGGATGACATCTGTGAATGCCCAACCTGGGTTTGTGATGACTCCTGTCTGGAGTGGGAAAGGATCGGTTGGTGGGGAGGTGGGAGGTGGGGAGGAACGGGGATGGGCAAGGGGGGTGGTGTGAAAGGGGTTGCAGCCAAACATGGGGTGTGTGTGATCAGGTACGTGGTGTTCGCTGAGGTGTGGGTGCGTGAGAGGGGAGTGGTGGTGGTGGGGGATGGCTTGGAGGTGGGTGTGGTGGCGGCGAGGATGAGGTAGGGTTAGGGCATGGGGGTGGTTGGTTGTCGGGATCATCGGGTGAGTCGAGGTCCCACTCCGGGTTGATCTCAAACGGGGGGTGAGTGAGGTGCGAGGGTAGGAGTGTGCGGGCACGAGCCTCATCAAAAGTCATAAGTTGATACTCATGAGAGACGTCAAGGTAGAGGGCTAACTCCTGCATGTCGTTAGCCTCGAGATCGGTGGGCCAGTTGAATGCTGCACATTCGATGCTGAATATGTGAGTACGAACCTCGATGTCCCAGGCGGTTTGCCAAGCGTGTATTAACCACAGGAAACCGAAAGGGGGTACGCAAGCAGTAGCGCTCTCCAACAGGGTGCAGGTAAGGGTGTCGGAGATTCGGTGTAAGCGCACCAGCTTGGTGAAGAGTTGGGCCAACTGGTCTTCGTTGACTTGCATCCTGACATAGGAAGGGTAGGCGAAACATACCAGGTCGGTGATGTCTAAGTCCGGGGTGATGGTAGTATGGAGGTAGGCCATGCCTTCGAGAAAAAAAACAGGGAGGTGTTGGGGGAAGAGGTCACCTGTCGGTGGTGAGGGTTCATCAGTGGCTTCAGGGTACAACATAAAGAGGGCAAGGGCGTGGTTGTCTTCTGGAAGTACTCAGATGAACGTCTGCCGATCCGGGGGGGGGGGGGGGGGGGTGTGGTCTCGTCGAAGAACACGCGACATGTAAGCGGCCAACGACCGAAGTACACACATGGCCTAGGCTAGAAGGTTATGCGGTGTACGTGGTGCAGTGAAGAGTTCAGAGAGCAGAGATGTCAAGGTCACATACACCAAGAGCGCCTGAATCATTTTCGGAGTGTCGAGCGTGTTGGGGACAAGGCTGTCAATGCGGAAGTGCAAGCAACATTCGTGATGAAGAAGAACCTGTGTATGCGCATAAGCAAGAGAGAGAGAGAGAGAGAGAAAGAGAGAGGCACAAACAAACGTTATATTCCAATAGCAACAGTTACAAAGAATGAAAACCAACAACAACAACCTTAACTAAAGGTTACAAAGTCACTTTATATAGTGACTATCTTAGGGCAATTGCCCTTTATGCTATTTACAGAAATAGCCCAAACTTGGCTTGTTCGAAGGGACAATATGAATATGGCCATTATACACTCGTATTCGACACTCCCTCGTAATGGGCGTATACATAGGTTATCTAAAAAATTACAGGTATATACAAGGTTTATTAGACAAATCGGTTTTGTTAGAATCGGCAAGATCCAAAGACAAAAGACCGAACCGGTCGGGTCGGACGAGTTGAAGCCGATCCTCAAAGAACCGATATCGGTGGTCCGAAACCATCCTGTGCTATGTGTCCGACTTTAACCGAACCGATTTTTCATTATGCCCATCTGGTGCCGAAGGGACCGGAAACGATCCGCCGAAAGACACTTGGTCATTCCATCTACGACATTATCGGTTGTGGATATCTTCTCGAGACCAATTTTCCCTGAAATGACGCAGTCCCAAAGGAAGTGATATCGAACGTCGATATGCTTGGAGGCGTTGTGGTGAACCGGATTCTTTGACAAAGCAACAACACCCTAACTGTCGCTGTAGACAACTGGAGCTGAGTCGAGGTCGACCTGTCGAAATGTGTGCGCCAACCGACTGAGCCATACAGCTTCTTTTGCCATGTCGGATGCAACTACATATTCCGCTTTGGTCGTTGAGGTGGCTCTGCACTCCTGAAGTTTCGACTTCCACGAGATTGCTCCATTGGCGAATTTGAAACAATATCCGGTTGTTGATTTCTGACTGTCCACACAGCCGGCGAAGACCGAGTCGGTGTAACCAACTACGCCCGAGGTTGAGTTTGGGCCGAAAAGAATGCCGTGGTCTTTTCTGCCAGCTAGATATCTGAACACATCCTTGACTGCGTTCTAGTGCGATCGGCCTGGGTTGTGCATGAATCTGCTGACGACTCCTATGGCGTGAGAAATATCAGGCCGTGTCGCGACCATTGCGTACATAAGGGAGCCGACTGCCGGTGCATATGGTATTGACTTCATATCTTCCCCCTCTAGACCGGATGTCGGGCAGTCTTGCTGAGATAGTCGAAGGTTAATGGGGAGCGGGGTCGAAGCAGACTTGGCCGAGTGCATGTTGAAGCGTTCCAAGACACGTCCGATGTAGTCGGTTTGAGACAAGAAAAGTTGTCGTTTATCGCGATGCCGACTAATCTTCATACCAAGTATGTGTCTTGCCGGACCGAGGTCCTTCATGGAAAACTTCAACCACAGTTTCCGAACGAGTTCGGTGAGCTCTCCGGCATGTCGGCCGGAGAGTAGCATGTCGTCCACATAGATGATGAGGACGACGGGAGACCCGTTGTCGTGAAGAAAACCGTCCACAAGCGGAATCGGTGCACCGGAGCGTAGGAACCGGCTCTTCATGCACATACGCCTTATGTTGTACATAAGAGAGGATTAGGTACATAGAAGATCCTAGGCAGGTAGATTCGGCAGGTAGGAAGTTAATGGGAAACGACTCCTTTCTTGCCTATAAAAGGAGGGAGACAGGGAAGAGGAAGGGGATCGACGATAGAGAGGACGAAGTGTTGTCGGGTTGTGGGCCGAAGGCTTCTCTCTCTTCCATACTCCGTAGCTTCTTTCTGTGCAGGTTTTCGGGAGGCTCACGCTGCTCTGAGGAATGCCCGAGTGCTTCCGGCAGCACCTCCAACCTACTCCTTTCTTTCTGAGCGTTTACGAACAGGCATCAGCATCTGTTCGCCGGCCTGTTCCGTTGTAGCCGACTTCGTGCTTCTTGTTGTTTGTCTTTGTTAATATATATATACATACATTCGTGTCTCTCTGTGTCGGCGTCCCACTCGCGTCTTTGTGTCGAAGGGCCGTGTCCCTGTGAATCTACGATCGCACGTAGCGGGTCCCTTCTCCTTTCTCTCTTGCTTTTCGGTGCAAGACCCCCGAGGTCCCGCCTCATTCCACGCGTCCGCGAGGAATACCTCGACATCTTGGTGAACCCGACGTGAAAGAGGCGGCAGAAGAGCAGAAGATGAAGGGGTCGGATCTTGCGGAGGCCATGGCTTCGGCCGTGGATCGGATATTGAGCGCACGCGAGGGCACCGACGCCCTCGTCAGAGCCATTGAGGTGGTCGTCGGTACGATCGGCCGGTTCAGCGGAAAGGATGCTACGAAGTATTTGGCGTCCTACGGGGCAGAAATGCTGATGCGGGACATTCCGGAAGAGAGGCGTCTTGCCGGTTTCTCTCGAGTGGCGATGCCGAGCATCCATGCGGAGGTGCTCGAGGTACGGGTAGAGAGCCGTACCTGGGAGGAGTTCGAAGGCCGACTCCTAGAAAAATACGGGCTAGACGACGCGCTCCGGCTTTTGAAACGGGACTTCATGGGATGGGTGGAGTCCCCCGGCAAGGGAAGAAACGCGTCGGCACTCCTCCGGGAGTTTGAGGAACGCTTTGCGCGCCTTTTGGCGCTTGACCGAACCGTTCTGGATACGAGCCGGGTCCTACTGTTTGTCAAGTCGGTGGACGAGCGGGACCGGGATCAAGTTGGCTCCTTGCTGGAAACCGAAGACGGACTGACGACCGACTGGGCTGCAGTTAAGAGAGTCTGTGGCCGTTTCGACAAACGGCGAGAATGGGCTGACAACGGGGCGGCCGGTGCGGGCTCTGTCACAGCAACGAGGCTTGAACCGGCACCGCAAGGGCGAAGGGCAGAGACCCGGGAGTGGCTCGAAACCGGGTCGGCTCCGACCGGCATGGTCAATGACTCGTCCGGAGGAGCAGCGCTGGAGGAGTTGACGCGGGCGATAAAGGATCTCCAGATCGCCCAGACTCGAAGGGAAGGCGGCGAACTGGCTCGTGACCAACGGCCGGTAGCAGGGAACAGGTGCATGTGGTGCGACGAGGTCGGCCACATTCGGAAGGACTACGCGATTTCGTAGAGGCGTTGAGGAACCGGATGGTGTACCTGTGGGAAGGCCGGGTGCAGGCCGGCGATACCAGAAGGGCCCTAAACCGAAACGACGGGCGAGGAGGTATGAAGAGACTGATGGAAGAGGCAGCGGCCCGACACTACTCGGCGTCGACCGGTATTCGGGTCGGGAGTAGCGAGGCCCGAAAGGAGAGCAAAGCCGGATCCTGGTCAGCAATGCTGGAAGGCCTCGCCGGCGCACGACTGAGGAAAGATGAAGCGGACCGCGCCGAGAGACGGGTCCGGGAAATAACCGGGTGGAGCGACCCGGTCGAGGAGAAGACGGGCTTCGTAGAAGCCGCCTGCCAGAACTACGAGGCCGTGGTAGAAGACAAACGAGTGGGGAAAGCCGGAGCGGCCGGGCCCTCACAACGATACGAGACCCGATTCGGGCAACGATGGAACGAAGCTGGTGGATCCAGCGCGCAAGATAACCCCAGGAAGGGCGGATACCGACTGGGGACGGAAATAGAAAGGGCCATGGACCTGCGAAAGGTCCTAGAAGAACGGATCCTCGACAACAAAGTGGAGCTGTCATTGCGGGAGGTGCTAGGGATCGCCAAGAAGGAGTTCCACGACTCCATTGTGGACTTGGTAAAGCGGAAGAGGCTGTCGACGGAGACAGAACCAGAAAGACCGGTGGAGGTGCGGACGACGCACATCGACGACATGGCGCTGGAAGATGAGTGGGCGGAGAGCCACTATTCGAGGCCACACTGGGCCCGAGCGACCACAGAGACCCCGGTGAAGATCGGAGATGTTCAGGAACCAGTGGTGGCACTGGTGGACCACGGTTCGGAAATAAACCTGATGTCCATGGACTTGTACAAGAAGGGAAAATGGCCGATCAACACCAAGCACGGGTGGAAGATACGGGCGGTGACGCGCGCCACCGAGGAACTGCATGGGGCATGCCCGAACGTGCGAGTCAAGATCGGCGACGTCGAGATTGACCAACACTTCTTCGTGCAGGAGACGTCCTCGCACCCGGTCATATTAGGGGAACCATACATCACGGCGGCGCGAATGGAGACCAAGGTGCTGAACAACGGTTCGGCCTACGCGAGGGTCAAAAGCCAGGACGGGCACCATTCGGTCCAATTTCTGACGGTGCGACCGAACCACGAGCGAAACCGCGAATCCCTCGGTGGCGAGAACCGAGAGGATTTTTAGAGAGGGCTGCCAAGGCGTGGGGCCGAGACAGTCCGGACACTCGGGAAAGACCCCACAGCTGTACGATAGAATCGAAACCGAAGAAACCTTGTATGATAGGTAGAAAAATTTGCTTCTCCAACAACGGAGGGTGTATGATAGTCGGCATCGTTGGCCGAGAAAAGGCAAGGGCGGAGGAGCGACTTCGAGCGTGCGGAGTTCTCGGCCCGGACGAGGAAATCAGCGGAGCCGTGGAGGCGGTCTCCTTCGACGACACCTTGGGGATGTTGAGGAAGGTAGCCGGAGAAGACCTTAACGAAGACCGGACGATACCGGTATGTTCCGAAGAGATGTACGAAGTCATCGCGAACTTCAGTCAGGGGCTCGGGTCGGATCGGACGGCCCGAGTTAGCACGAAGTACAAGACTGTGGACCGGAAGGTAAGGCCAGTCGCGGCACCCTTACCGGAGGGCAGCGAGTCCTGAATCAGAGGGGTTGCGTCGGACCCCAGTTTACGAGATCCGTTCTGCATAGGACACACCTTCACCGACGGGACGCTCCGGGAGCTCAAGATCGGTGGGGGCGGATTCCTACTGCCGGCGGAAGAAGACCGGTTTCGGAGAATGCTCGGAAGGCACGGGAAAGCCTTCGCATTCTCATCGGATGAGATCAGGTGCGTAGACCCGACAATCGTGGAGCCGATGGTGATATTCACGGTACCGCATGTGCCGTGGAATCTCAAGCTGATTCCAGTACCGAGAGCTCACATCCCGAAGTTGATGGAGCTATTAAGGCAGAAAGTCAGTATGGGCATTCTCGAACCGTCGAGTGCCCCATACTCGAACCGATGGTTTACCGTACCGAAGAAAAACGGAACATTGCGCTTCATTCAAGACCTGCAGCCGGTCAACAGAGTGACCATTCGGAACGCAAGAATCGGACCGACCATAGACGAGTTCGCGGAGGCCTTTGCCGGAAGGTCGATTTATTCGGTCGGTGATCTGTACTCAGGGTACGACCAGTTCCAGCTAGCCGTGGAGAGCAGAGACATTACGACGATGCGAACTCCCCTCGGCCTAGTGCGAATGTGTACCCTGCCAAAAGGAGGGACCAACTCGGTGGCCCACATGGTGAATGCGATGAACAAGGTACTGAGGGATTGCATCCCGGACATCACCATGTCGTTTCTAGACGACATCCCGATCAAAGGGTGCCCGGTGGAAGAGAAGGATGGGACACTCGGGCCGGACAGATGCCGGCGGTTCGTGGCGACACACATCGACGACTGTGAGAAGGTGCTACAAAGGTTAGAGGATGCGAGGCTCACCTTCTCCGGGGAGAAATCGGCCTTCGGGCAATCAGAAATCCTGGTGGTCAGACACTTGTGTGGACCCTATGGCCGGAAGCCGTCTCCGGCAAAAGTAGAAGCCATCTTCGCAATGAAGACCGACTGTAGCTCGGTTACGGAGGTTCGGAGGTTCCTGGGGGCATGCGCATTCTACCACATATGGATCCCGCATTACGCCCACGTTGCGGAACCACTATACGGGTTGCTGAAGAAGGGGCGAAAATTCGAGTGGCGAGACGAGCACACGGAGTCGGTCCAGAAGCTGAAGGAAGCTCTTGCGGCAGCACTGGCGCTCCGGAAGGCTGTCTACGAGAAGGGTACCCCAGTATACATAACGGTGGATACGAGCCCGACCGGGATCGGATGGGTCGTCAACCAAGAAAACGAGGACGGCATTCGGTTCCCGATCCGATTCGGCGCGAAGGTCCTCAGTGAGCGACAACGAGGGTACGCCCAGGTTAAACGCGAACTCTGGGGTATCATTTCGGCAGTAAAGGTCGACAAAGACTACCTGATCGGGACAGAAGTGATTATCGAGACGGATTGCCTGCCAATTCTCGGCATGGTTTCCGGATGCGCGACACCGGACCTGGCGATGCTCAGGTGGATAGCGTACATCAAGTCCCTGGACCCGGAAATACGACACATTTCCGGAAAGGACAACGCCATGGCCGACATGCTTTCGAGGGCGAGGTTTGATGACGAGGGCGGCATGGTTTCAGAGGACGAAGAAGTCGGCGTGGACTTCTTCGAGGCGGCGTACGTGACGACCGATGGGACGAGCACTCCGGCACTTAACGGCTTCGACGAGAGCAAGTACGATGGCGAGTGGCTAAAGATCGGTGGGTTTTTGAGGACAATGATGCCGGATGCGTCATGGACGAGGGACGAGGCCAACCGGATCCGGAAGAAAGCATACCGATTCTTTCTCCGGGACGGATACTTATGGAAGCACCCGAAGAAGAAGAACGACGTCCCGCTTCGGGTGATGGCAATAAAGGAAGAACAGGAGGAGCTGCTGACGGCCTACCACGACAGCCCTTGGGCTGGACACCGTGGAACGTGGGCCACGTTCGAGAAGATAAAGGGGAAGTACTGGTGGCCGGGACTGTACCGGGACGTGCATCGGTTCGTGACAACTTGCGAGAGCTGTCAGATGCACTCCATAGCCCAACATCAGGACGAGCTACACCCTACGTACCCTCCGACCATCCACTTCAAATGGATGGTAGATCTGGTGACGATGCCGATGGGAGTAGGACAGATGCGGTATCTGGTCCTGGCTCAGGAGGATCTGACGAACCAGGTGGAAGGCCGAGCCCTTCAGAACAAAACGACCGCGGCCGTATGTCGGTTCCTGATCGAGGACGTGATATGCCGGTACGGGTGCGTCGGGAAGATCGTGGCTGATCGCGGTGAGTTGGACGCCGAAGAGGCCGAGGAGCTGTTCGACCGGCTAGAAGTCAAGCTCTCGCTTACCACTGCATACAATCCGGAGGCGAATGGGAAGGTGGAGCGTGGACACGGACCGATCGTCAAGGCGTTAGTTCGGGCATGCGGAGGGCAAGTCGGGAATTGGCCAGGGTTGCTGTTAATCGGCTAATTACTAACTACTACCGATACAGAAGAGTGAACGTCGCTACTCAACGTTCTAACAAGGAATTGTGTTTTACGAACAGAAATATACTATATTAATCGGTAATTACCGTGATCGTTACTTAGTTATAAATTAGGAAGATTGCACTTAACAAAATAGACAATAGAAAGAACACAGAATCTGTACATGATATTCCTAACTTAAACTTATATTACTAAATAAACGACCTTTCTTACAATGCCTTCGGTTCCCTTTTATAGGTATACCGAAGGTCTTTTCTCATCAAGAACTATTCCTACTTACTATCAAGAATTACAAAATTATCTAACTAACTTAGTTCTCTTCGTTCACTGCTGAGTCATCGATCCGAACAGTCGATCCGAACCGACTCCGTTTTCGACGCTTTCCCACTTGTTCGGTAAAACTGACTGTCCGGGTCCGGGTAACACTTGGCACGTCCGTGGGCCAGGACCTTGTCCAGCGAACCCACGCCTATTCCTGTAGCTCTTCATCCGAATCGTTCAGAATATAAAAAATCGAAGGCTCTTCTGGCCTTGGATGTATTCCATCTATATCTTCCTCTTCCTCTTCATCTTCATCTGCGTCACAGTCGTCATTCGGAGCAGGTTTTGAATGTTGTGATTCGGTTGGCTGCTCTGGTTCACTTCTTCCGGGAGCTTGAAGACCAGGAGTCTTGCTGGTTCTTTCGGCTTCGATTTTATCCAACTGGACGGAAGTGCCTATATCATTTTTGTCAAATTCTTGCATAATACGTTGAATTTCTTCTCTGTAAAATGCCGCAATTTCGTCCATATCTTTCATGATATCCTCTTGGATATTGTCAATATCCTTTTGTGCCATTTTAAAAAAACCTGCACCTTGGACCTGACGGTTATTTTTGTCGGCACGCAATAACTGTAATTCCGCCGCTTGTGCCATCCATAACTTCCATCCTTGCGCAAGGGATTCGTCGATCATTTTCTTTGCTAGGTTTCGATGTTTCCCTATGATGTGCTGCACTTTGTCCTTAGTGATGCTTGCGTCGAATTGAGCGGCTTGCAACTCTTTCCGTAAATCTGTAATGGTGGCTCGGTTTTCACTTTCAGCCTGCATTAGTTTGGATTCGACTACATATATCTCCAGCCGCCTTTGTTCCGATATCTTCCGGATTTCGTTCAGTTGTTGTTCGAATGCCAATTTCTCTTTGCTCCATTCCTCCTGTTGTTCCGTAATTCTTCTGTTGACTTCTTCAAGACTCCGCTCTTTTTCTGTCAATTGACTTTCCTGTGACACTATATACCTTTCGAATTCCTCAATTTGTTCGGTATATGTATGACTGGCCGTCTTAGCTTCTTCCATATTTTTCTGTAATTCTTTTATTAATTGATTTTTTTCTTCGAGAACTTTGTATTGGCCATTCTGAATGGTTTCTATTTGTTTTTCTAATTCTGTAGTTCGAAATACAGCATTGTTAGCTCTTGTTGTTTCTGCTTGACGTGCTTTCTCAGCGTCCTCCAATTTCTGCTGCCATTCTGACTCCGACGCCATAGGTCGTGCCTGTGTTTCCCATTTGTTTAGACTTTCTTTTAGTTCTTTATTTTCTGTCTGTATGTTACAAAACTGACGTTTCAGCACCTCCGCCGATGCTGATACACTTTTGTATCTTTCAGCCATATCACTGGCTGCTTTGCGTGACTTTTCATATTCTCTATGAATTTCAACCAGTGCTTCATGTAATGGTGGCATTTCAATAGCCTCCCCTCTATTCTGTGCATTTCTTTTCCGGCCGATTTTCTCCATCTTTGCTTTTTCTTGAGGTTCCAACACTCCTCGTAAGGACTTCTGTATCATTATTCGGTCATGATGTTCTTGAGCCAGCCGTTCTGATACTTCTGTCAATCTTCTAGCCAACCATTCAACCAGTTCGTATGAAGTTCCGAACTGTAAAATGGCAGCCTCGCATCCTCTAGCCTTTGCAGCACCTTCTCGCAGTCGTCGATGTGCGTCACCACGAATCGCCGGCATCCGTCCGGCCCGATCGTCTCGTCCTTCTCTTCTACCGGGCATCCCTTGATCGGGATGTCGTCTAGAAACGGCATGGTGATGTCCGGGATGCAGTCCCTCAGCACCTTGTTCATTGCATTCACCATGTGGGCCACCGAGTTGGTCCCTCCTTGCGGCAGCGTACACATCCGCACTAGGCCGAGGGGAGTTCGCATCGTCGTAATGTCTCTGCTCTCCACGGCTAGCTGGAACTGGTCGTACCCTGAGTATAGATCACCGACCGAGTAAATCGACCTTCCGACGAAGGCCTCCGCGAACTCGTCTATGGTCGGTCCGATCCCTGCGTTCCGAATGGTCACTCTATTGACCGGCTGCAGGTCCTGAATGAAGCGCAACGATCCGTTTTTCTTTGGTACGGTAAACCATCGGTTTGAATACGGGGCGCTCGACGGCTCGAGAATGCCCATATCAACTTTCTGCTTCAACAGCTCCATCAACTTCGGGATGTGAGCTCTCGGAACCGGAATTGGCTTGAGATTCCACGGTACATGCGGTACCGTGAATATCACCATCGGCTCTACGATCGTCGGGTTTACGCACCCGATTTCCTCCGGTGAGAATGCGAAGGCTTTCCCGTGCCTTCCGAGCATTCTCCGAAACCGGTCTTCCTCCGCCGGCAGTAGGAACCCGCCCCCACCGATCTTCAGCTCGCGGAGCGTCTCGTTGGTGAAGGTGTGTCCTATGCAGGCCGGATCTCGTAAGCTGGGGTCCGATGCAACCCCTTTGATTCGGGATTCGCTGCCCTCCGGTAAGGGCGCCGCAATTGGCCTCACCTTCCGGTCCACAGTCTTGTACTTGGTGCTAACTCGGGCCGTCCGTTCCGACTCGAGCCCTCGACCGAAGTCCGCGATGACTTCGTACATTTCTTCGGAACATACCGGTATCGTCCGGTCTTCGTTAAGGTCTCCTTCGACTACCTTCCCCAGCATTCCCAAGGTGTCGTCGAAGGAGACTGCCTCCACGGCTCCGTTGATTTCTTCGTCAGGGCCGAGAACTCCGCACGCTCGAAGTCTCCCCTCCGTCTTTGTTTTCTCTCGGCCGGCGATGCCGACCATCGTACATGCTCCGCTGTCGGAGAAGCAAAATTTCCTACCTATTGTACACGGTTTTATCGTACAGATGTGGGGTTTTCCCGGAGCATCCGGACTGTCGCGGCCCCACGCCTTGGCAGTCCTCTCTAAAAATCCTCTCGGTTTTCGGAACCGAGGGAGTCGCGGTTACGTTCGTGGTTCGGCCGTACCGTCAGAAACTGGACCGAATGGCGCCCGTCTTGGTTTTTGACCCTCGCGTAGGCCGAACCATTGTCCAGCACCTTGGTCTCCATTCGCGCCGCCGTGATGTACGGCTCTCCCAGTATGACCGGATGCGAAGACGTCTCCTGCACGAAGAAGTGCTGGTCAATCTCGACGTCGCCGATCTTGACTCGCACATTCGGACAGGCCCCGTGCAGTTCCTCGGTGGCGCGCGTTGCTGCCCTTATTTTCCACCTGTGCTTGGTGTTGATCGGCCATTTGCCCTTCTTATAGAAGTCCATGGACATCAAATTGATCTCCGATCCGTGGTCCACCAAAGCTATCACCGGTTCCTGGACATCGCCGATCTTCACCGGGGTTTCCGTGGTCGCTCGGGCCCAGTGTGGTCTCGAATAGTGGCTTTCCGCCCACTCGTCTCCCAGCGCCATGTCGTCTAGGTGCATCGTCCGCACTTCCACCGGTCTTTCCGGTTCTGTCTCCGTTGACAGCCTCTTCCGTTTCACCAAGTCCACGATGGAGTCGTGGAACTCCTTCTTGGCGATTCCCAGCACCTCTCGTAACGACAGCTCCACCTTGCTGTCGAGGATCCGTTCCTCCAGGACCTTTTGTAAGTCCGTGGTCCTTTCTATCTCCGTCCCCAGACGGTACCCGCCCTTCTGGGGTTTATCTTGCGTACCGGCCCCGCCGGCTTCGTCCCGTCGTGGCCCGGACCGAGTCTCGTATCGTTGTGAGGGCCCGGTCGTCCCGGTCGTCCCGGGTTTCCCCACCCGCTTCTCTTCTACCAGAGCCTCGTAGTTCTGGCAAGCGGCTTCCACGAAGCCCGTCTTTTCCTCGACCGGGTCGCTCCACCCGGTCATCTCCCGTACCCGTTTCTCCGCACGGTCCGATTCCTCCCTTTTAAGCCTTGCACCGGCAAGGCCTTCCAGCATCGTCGGCCAGAATCCGGCTTTGCTTTCCCTTCGGGCCTCACCGCCCCCGACTCGAATGCCGGCCGACGCCGAGTAGTGGACGGTTTCCGCGTGTCGGGCCGCCGCCTCTTCCATCAACCTTTTCATACCACCTCGCCCGTCGTTTCGGCTCAGGGCCCTCCGGGTGTCGCTGGCATGCACCCGTCCTTCCCACAGGTACACCACCCTGTTCCTCAGCGCCTCCGCGAAGTCGCCGCAGTCCTTCCGAATGTGGCCGACTTCATCGCACCACATGCACCTGTTTCCTGCCGCCGGCCGTCGGTCACGAGCCGGTTCGCCACCTTCCCTTCGGGCTTGCGCGATTTGGAGGTCCTTTATCGCCCTCGTCAATTCCTCCAGCGCCGCTCCTCCGGTTGAGCCTCTGACTACGCGGGTCGAAGCCGAACCGGTTTCCAACCACTCTCGGGTCTCTTCCTTTCGCACCTGTGGCGCTGGTTCGAGCTTCCTTGCTGCGACCGAGCCCGACCCGGTTGCCCCGTTATCCGCCCATTCTCGCCGTTTGTTGAAACGGCCACAGACTTTCTTGACAGCCGCCCAGTCGGTAGTGAGCCCGTCTTCGGTTTCCAGCAAGAGGCCCACTTGCTCCCGATCCCGCTCGTCGACCGACTTGACAAACAGCAAGACCCGACTCGTGTCCAGGATGGTTCGGTCGAGCGCCGAAAGGCGCGCAAAGTTTTCCTCGAACTCCCGGAGGAGTGCCGACGCGTTTCTTCCCTTCCCCGGGGACTCCACCCATTCCATGAACCTTCGCTTCGAAAGCCGGAGCGCGTCGTCCAGCCCGTATTTCTCTAGGAGCCGACCTTCGAACTCCTCCCAGGTACGGCTCTCCGCCCGCACCTCGAGCACCTCCGCATGGATGCTCGGCATCGCCACTCGGGGAAATCCGGCAAGACGCCTTTCTTCCGGAATGTCCCGCATCAGCATCTCTGCACCGTAGGACGCCAAATACTTCGTGGCATCCTTCCCATCGAACCGGCCGATCGTGCCGACGACCGCCTCAATGGCTCTGTCGAGGGCACCGGTGCCCTCGCGCGCGTTTACAATCCGATCCACGGCCGAAGCCATGGCCTCTGCAAGATCCGACCCCCTCATCTTCTGCTCTTCTGCCGCCTCCTTCACGTCGGGTTCACCAAAGATGTCGAGATATTACGCAAGTGCGTGTGGAAACGAGGCGGGACCGCGGGGGTCTCGAACCAAAGAGCAAGCGAGGGAGGAGAAAGAGAGAGAACCGGCTACGCAGGACCGGGGATACACAGGGACACGGCCCTTCAGCACGGAGAACGCGAACAGACACCGACACAGACAGATGCGAATGACTAAATATGTATATTAACAAAATGGCTAACACGACTACAACCCTCGATGGGGCACAGGTTGGCTACAACCGAACAGGCCGGCGAACAGATGCCGATGCTTGTTCGCTTCGACGCACAAAGGGGTAGCAGGTCGGAGGTGCTGCCGGAAGCACTCGAGCGTTCCTCGAAACAGCGCGAGCCTCCTCGGAACCCTGCAAAGAAAAGCTATGGAGCTCAAGAAGGAAGGAAACAGAGAGAGAAGCGTCCAGAAACGGTCCGACAGCACTTCGTCCTCTCTGCGCGAGATGCCTGCAACAGCTCTTTCCTGCTCCTTATATAGGCCGACGAGCAGGCCGTCCTGTCAGCTTTATTCCCTGTCCCTTTTGGACAGGGATCCGCTCCGTTCTTCACGCATCCGCGTAGTTACGCCGCCGACTCGTACAGTTCCTTAGCTCGCGCGCGCGACCGAAAAGACTGTTCGCGCGGTCTTTGTCTCCACTTGTGTTAGGGCCCGTTCCTGCCGATTATCCTCCTAATTCGCTTCTATGTACAACTTGGAGCGTGCGCGCGTGAAGAACCGGTTCCCACGCCTTGGTGCGCCGATTCCGCCTATGGACGGTTTTCTTCACGACACCGTTGCATGCCACCGTACATCGGACACCATTCTAGTGGACCGACACCGAGGATAGGGTGTATAGGGCCCTCAAGGTGATATTGTCGCAAGCACCAGTAGTGCAGCCTCCGAATTGGAGTAAAGAATTTCACGTGTTCGTGGACGCCTCCGACATCGCAATCGGAAGCGTACTGATGCAGCTTACGGAACCAAAGTGGTACCGGCCAGTGTACTATGCCAGCCGAAAGCTATCCCAAGCAGAACGGAACTACTCTACCACGGAACGGGAAGCTCTAGGGATGATCTATAGTGTGACAAAGTTTCGGCATTATTTATTGGGAAGGAAGTTTTCCTTCCATGTAGATCATTCGGCACTCCTTTACCTGGTGTCCAAAGCATCACTCACTAGCAAATTGGCCCGGTGGACCTTACTGTTACAGGAATTCGAGTTTGAAATATTCCACCGACCCGGTATACAGCATGCCGTGGTGGATTACTTAAGCCGATTAGAGTCCGGAGAGACGGGTGACGGAGTAGCGGATGAGTTTCCGGATGCGGAGCTGTTTCGAGTCACTACGGAGACGACAACAGATGAGACGGTGGCCCAGGAAGACAAGTGGCTCACAAATATGCACCAGTTTTTGAGCACAGGACTGCCTACGAAAGAGATGAACCGGGACGAACGAAAACGCCTAGCGGTGCAAAGCCGACATTTCTGCTTACTGCAAGACACACTTTACCACAAGGGCGCGGACGGCATATGGAGACGGGTTGTGTGCAGCGATGAAAAGGACCTCATACTGAGGGATGCCCACTGCGGAGTTGCCGGAGGTCACTATGCCGGAGATGCGACAACCAGGAAAATATGGCAAAGTGGCCTATGGTGGCCAACGACATTAAGAGATGCGGTATGGTACGCAAAAGAATGTGACCTATGCCAGCGAATGGGCCAGCCAACGGAGCAGGCTCGTATGCCACACCAGCCGGTACTACCACTGGAGCCATTCTAAAAGTGGGGGCTGGACTTTGTTGGACTGTTCAAACCACCGGCAATGAGAACGGGTAATCAGTACGTCATCGTCGCGACGGATTACTGCACGAAATGGGTGGAGGCCATAGCTTTAAGGGACAACACCGCTGCGTCAACGGCGAAATTTCTATACGAGTACATCTGGTGCCGTTACAGATGCCCAATTGAATTAATAAGCGACCAAGGGGGGCACTTTCTCAGCCAAGTAGTGGAAAGCCTGACGACATTCTATGCCGTTGTCCACAAACGGAGCACACCTTACTATCCGCAAGCGAACGGTTTAGCGGAATCAACGAACAAGACGCTCCAGAATATCCTCCGGAAGATCGTCAATGAAAACCGAACGGATTGGGATACCAAGCTACGTAGCGCGCTTTGGGCATACCGGACGGCATACAAGACGAGCATCCGAACAACACCGTTCCGGTTAGCGTTCGGACTAGAGGCGGTAATGCCGGTGGAATTCCAAGTACCCAGCTTACGGATCCAGCTACGGGAACAGCTGAACGAGAAGGAGTCGGAGGCAATACGGTTAACAACGCTGTGTGAACTCGAGGAACAACGACTGGCAAGCATCCTGCACTTAGAATTGGAACAACGGCAACGGAAAGCATTTGTCGACCGGCACAGGAAAGGAAACGAAAAAATGTTCGCAATTGGCAAACTGGTGTTAGTATTTCAGACCTGGATGGGCAAGATGCCGGGTAAACTACGGTTTAGATGGACCGGACCGTATTGGCTAACACGGGAGTATAATGGGTCCTACCAGTTAGGGACACTTGCCGGCGAAGTGCTAGGCAAATGGGTCAACGGATTCCGATTGAAGCCATATAGAGGACCGATGCCTAAGAACCCATTTGAGCAAAGGACCGACACCAGTGAGGGAAACGGCAACCACCAAGACGGCAGAGACGGCGAGCCGGTAACTGGGGAGAATGAGGCCGGTAAGGGTTCGAGAGGACCAACGGACAAGTAACGTCACACTAAATTTAAAATAAATAAATAAAATAAAATAAAAAACAATAATGCAAAAGCGAGGAGTGAATGGATGAAAGAGCGAGGAGCGAAAAGGTACGTAGTGGGCATTTAAAGCGCTACCATAGGACATAATGTTATTTTAGTACACGACATGCACACACTCAAAAAAGGCGCCAGAATGCAAAGACAAAAACCACTGCGCGTAGAGACCCTTTACTTTCGCGAACCCAGGAGCACAGAAGCACCAAGATGCTGCAAGATCATCAGACGAGAACCTACGCACAGAGAACCCTCGCCTTCTGAACTCTCTCTCTCTCAATCTCACTCTCATCACCATCCAACCTCGCCACCGCAATCCGACCTCGACACAGACATGGACCCGCAAACGCTGTCGGAAGCCGCCAAGACATGGCTAAAGCAACACGGGCTCGAGGGCTTCTTGATGATGATGGAAGTACCGCCACACAAAGAAGCCGACAAAGTGATCAAAGAAATCGACACAGAGGTCATAACGGCAGAGGCGATTCGAGCGTTAACAGGACTTCCGGAGGGAGGCATACTCACGATTGACAACCCAACTCCGGAGCAACTCATCAGGTATTTTGGTGAGTACTCTCTAGCCAGCAAGGGCTACCGGACACAGGGCGGCGGAGATATGTTGTTCCACGAGATTGCTCGTGTGCTCCACGAATACGGCCACGTGTACCCTAGACCCCCTGTCATGCCGCAGAACCGGGCAAGGATGATCATCGCCACCTATGAAGGGATCAAGGTGGATTGGCCGGTATTGATCGCAGACGGGTTGTGTGCGGCGATCGAGATCGTCAGAGGCAAAGACGGCAAAGAAGGCCGAGACGGACGGAGGATATGGCACGCCGTAACGCAGTGGCTCACCTTGCTTGTGCCACCCGTCCAGCCCGTCCAGCCCAAGAAGCGAGGAAGGGTGGCGGACGGCACCCCAAAGACGGCTTCCAAACGACAACAGTTGTTGGCCTCTAAGGCCACTAAGGGAAAGGCGGAGGATGTAGAATAGGCAGGAAAGGGGAGCGGCAGCTGGAAGCGGCCAACGGATGCGCAGGAGGAACCACCGGCACGGCCCGTAAAGGTTACACTCCGCCGACCGATGAATAGAGAAGCGGACCCCTTGGCGGCAAAACTCAATGCCGGGACTCAGGAAGAGGAAATAGAGGAGGAGCCTACGGAGCACCTCCAACGACGATCGTCGGCAAGGACCGTTGAGGCAGCCGGGAAACGTTCGGACCCTCAGACGGAGGGAACACCGGCTCCCCATACTGAGACTCCCACACCAAGGAAGGAACCGGAACCGGTGCACATGGCACCGGAATCAGAAGCCTCGGCACCACCGGCAACACCGGCAAGTCCCATCCCGCCAGAGCCGGAAAGGTCAATGCAGCCTCCCTCGGCCAGCCAAGAAGAAGCGCAAGGGGAACCAGGACAGCAGGGTGGTCCACGGGCAGAAATGGAATTGCAACTCGGCGCAACCAGGCGGGACCACCCATCTACAAGTGAGCCCATCTGTCAAACCTCCGTGCAAGCACAACAAGGCACCGGTAGCCTGTGGCTCCGGTGGATAGGCGAACAGATAGCCGAAGCAGTGGGGTATATTGAGGCGGAAGAAAGAGCGCAAAGTGAACGGTTGCTCGTCACAACCGAACAACTAGAGACGGCCCGGTCCAGAATCCGGTGCCTTGAAAAAGACTTGGATCAGGTCACGACAGAGATGGCCAAAATGGCCTTAACGGCAACACAGATCCAATCACCGGTGACTCCGGTAAGTGTACAGAATAAAGAAACGGATTGACCTGTACATACCAATAAGACCCCGACAACGGAAACCGTTCCGGCGAGAGATGCGGCGCAAGCCCAAGAGCTTGCGGAATTGAAAGATGAACTTGCTGCACAAGAGGCACTAAGGAGCCGTGAACGAGAATTGAAGACAGCGGCCGAAGCCGAATTAAAGAAGACTGCTGAGAACCTCCGCCGAGCAGAGGAGAGCCTCCGGAAAGGCCATCAAGCGTACGACCGGCTAAAGGAGGAAAAAGACAAAGTGCTGCAGGAAAAGGACAAGCTGCGGAAGACGGCGGAAACGGAAATTGAACGGCTAAAGGAAGAGCTCCGCCAGCAGAAGGACCGCGAGGACCGGGCCCGTCGACAGATCAACGCACGGCTCAAGCAAAAGACAGATGATTTTGAGCACCTGCACCGGGACTACAAACGGCTGGAAACGGAGCATAAGGAACGGATGGCCAAGCTCCAGCAGGAAGTTGATCGGGCCGCGACGGCGATCGCCGACGAACGTGCGGAAAATACAAGACGCTTGGACGAGGCGGAGAAGGTCCGAATGGAGCTCCAGAGGCAGCAGCAGGAAGAAAAAGAGAGAGCGTCAACAGTATTGTGACGAGAACTCGGCGCTCCTTCGGCGCAACGCTCGGCCACAACCGAGCTTGGAATGATACACAGAAAATGGGAAATAAAGCACGACACAAAGAAGAGGAAAATACACAGGAGGTTTACATGGAAAACCCCAAACTAGGGGAAAAACCACGACAGCCCACACAGGCTACAAACTATCACTACGTTGGAATGTACAAACAGTGAGTTCACAGAGGCAACGACCTGGTGCTCACGATCTTCGCCACAGGTGGCGGTTACAACAGAGGCAGCGACCTCTCTCTCTCTCTCTCTGTACTGTTACGTGCTCACTCTACTTCTTGCACCCCCAAAAAATTGACAAAAAAAAAAAAAACTAGTTTGCCCTAAGTCATATTTATACTAATATGACTTTTCGGCTATTTACAAATATAGCCTCGATGGACTATCAGAAAACATATTTACGAATATGTCTCTTCATCCGGTTCTCCGTAACCAGGTACTCCTCATCCGGTCTTCACCGAGTCTGCATCATCCGGCTCTCCGTAGCTGGGTACTCCTCATCCTGTTCATACAGGGTCTGTACCATCCGGCTCTCCATAGCCGGGTTCACCTCATACGGTTTCAGCACTGTTCATCGGCACTGTTCTTCTCCCTTCCCATCCGGAGGGACCTGTCTCCCAACATATTGCAGAAATTACAAAGCACATATCAAAGGCAATTGACGCATTACAAGGCGCATGCGGAAGACAATGTCAAAATCATCAAGCAACTGAAGGAGGAACGGCAAGTGGCGGAAACCAAATCGCAATTGGGAACGGGCCTTATTCAGTCTATCCTCCGGGCATGGCTGAATCAGAAAAAACACTTGATTGATGAAAGCTCCGTAAGATGGTGGACAAAGTGGGCACAAAACGCGGCGGAACTCCAATTGCTACGGGCAGATGTGGCAAACCGGCGGAAGGAAGGAGATGATTGTTATACGTTGACTTCCGAGGACTTCACCGCCATACGGGACGAGCTGGCCGACGACTTCCAAGTCTTGGCGGATGAACAGCTGGCGCAGGTCAGGCAGCTCGTAGCTCAGCTAGATGATGATAGGCTAGACGCTCAAATTCAGTTTGAAAGCTACGAGCGGTCCCGGGTTCGGGAAGAAAAAGCACGGGAAGCGGCAACGGTTAACCTTAGTGATGAGGAACCGTCGCCGGTTGAGGGCCAGCCCGGAACCTGTTGGGAGACAGGTCCCTCCGGATGGGAAGGGAGAAGAACAGTGCCGATGAACAAACTCGGCCGAGGCCGAAACCGGATGAGGAGTACCCGGCTACGGAGAGCCGGATGATACAGTGCCGATGAACAAACTCGGCCGAGGCTGATAGGCCGAGGCCGAAACCGGATGAGGAGTACTCGGCTACGGAGAGCCGGATGATACAGACCCGGTGTGAACCGGATGAGGAGTACCCGGCTATGGAGAGTCGGATGGTGCAGACCCAGTGAGAACCGGAGGAAGAGACATATTCGTAAATATGTTTCTGAGAGCCTATCGAGGCTATATTTGTAAATAGCCGAAAAGTCATATTAGTATAAATATGACTTAGGGCAAACTTTTAGTAGTTGTTGTTATTTTCTGTTTTGCACGAGATTAGTATGCGTAACTGTACAGAGAGAGAGAGAGAGAGAAAGAGGTCGTTGCCTCTGTTGTAACCGCCCCCTGTGGCGAAGATTTGTGAGCACGAGGTCGGTGCCTCAGTGAACTCACTGTTGTATATCCCTACATAGTGACAGTTTGCAACCTGTGGGCTGCCATGGTTTTTCCCCTAGTTTGGGGTTTTCCACGTAAACCTCCTGTGTATTCTCTTCTTCTTCTTGTCGTGGTTTTTCTGTGTATCATTCTAAGCTCGGTTGTGGCCGAGCGTTGTGCATTAGGAGCGTTGAGTTCCCGTCAGAACCAATCAACCGGAGACCACTACGACGAAGGGAGCAACGACGGAGACGTCGGTGTCAGAGTAACAAACGGAGGAGCGGCCGCAGCAGCCATCAACGGACCCGTCGCAGCAGACATCAACAGAGCAACAATAGCAGCAACAACAACAACAACAACCAATTCCAGATGAACCATTGGAGACTCTCGAACAAAGCATTCTAGATATTTTGGACGAAGAATGCAAGGGTCGGTTGTGGATTCGACGTACAAGGTACTGTCCCACGGGCGTGCCATGTGTTACCGGCCGGCAAAGGAGTCCAGAGTGGGAAACGGAGAGTTATTTAAGTAGTAGGAATGTGGTTGTAATTAAGCTATGAGTGTGGACGGACGGACCGGAATCGGTATGCCGTTCCGGATCCGGACCGATCCCGAACAGGTGCGGATGGCACCGTTTTGTAATACAGACCGGAAACCTATTTAAAGGCCCAGATACAATGTAATGAATGGCGGTTCATTAATAAAAGCTTAGCGTTGTTATCTCTTTGTGTTAATTGCCGTTCTGTCTTAATTGTTATATCTTACGCGTGTGATTATGAAAGACGATCATGCTAAGTAACTTAATTAAGTCGGATTAAGCGTTGAGTCTAATCCGGTTGCCGTAACACCCTTTGGTGAAGTGTCTTCCGTAGACACTCTGTGTTAGGCCATTGTCCGGCCCTAAGAGTTAACAACAACGATGTACAGGTTGAAGAAATATTGAATGACTCATAACTATGACCTGAGAGGGTTTGTTTCTGAATAGAGCTACTTTCGTTGTTGCCTATGAATATGGATACCTTGCAATGTGTCTAGGGAATAGATTGTAATTGCTGGACTGTTTTCTCTATGTTGGAGTATATAGATTTGTTTCTGCAACCGTTGTCTACACAAGACGGGCTTGGGAAAAAATACTTTGCATGATGTAACCGTTATGACCTTTCTTTATAACTAATGGAAGGATAATTTGTTTTGAAAAAAGAAAAAAAACCTCTGACTTGAGATCCTTTGCAAAAGTGGTTGTGGTGCCCAAAGGCAGATTCAGAGCTGTAAATACATTTGCAACTATATATCTAAAGTCTGCCTGAAAAAGTAAAAATGCCACTCATTAAGGCTGTTTCAAAACAAGTCATCAATATCAAAGAGAATTGTTCAAAATATACTTGCCTTAATAATGTCAATTCCTATCTTTCCTGAATAGGTAGGTTAACTATTGATAATTTATCTAATGTAGCCCCAGCTTACATTTGGAGCAAAGGAAGATTGTATTAGCAAAATTCATACGATTGCAAAAAGACACCAAACATTAAGAATAAAAATTAAATGAGAAATTAGATGCTTAGATAATGAGATTCTCTAGTACCTTAAGCAGTTCTACCAATTTCGTAATATTGATTTTGATTTTGTTATTTTCAAAAACGAGACAACAAGTTTAAGATGTAATCTCTTATTCGGTCTCATAGGACATTTTCCCCTCTCATTGGTAATGAAATATGAAGAGCAATGGTGCTTCAAAATGTTCTTGCTAAAACTCAAGAGAACATAGAGGGAATTTGTTCAAGGACAACTATACAACCATAATAGCTCATCAACAAAGAACCATTACGACTTTCTTTAGCTCCATCACTCCTCATGCTACAAGTCAATCAAGGGTTACACAAGTGGGGTCTCCACCAAGACAATAAAAACAGATATATTAGATAGGGCAATAAAAAAATTACAGCATAGGAAATCCATGGACCACACATGATTGCGAGCTAAGCACATCATATATGCTCGAGAGTGCCTAGCCCCCTTTCTCACTCTAATCTTCAACCGCACCCTCGCCGAGGGTTTTCCACCACAATGGACCATGAACACAGTGGCCCCTATACATAAAGGAGGGGACCCAATGGATCCAATGGACCCAATGGACCCAAATACATATAGGACCATTATGATAGGCCATACGGTCGCTAAACTATATGGTGCGGTAATGGAAGCGGAGCTTAGCAATTATATGGAAACATTAAGTCTTCGAGCACCTGAGCAGGTTGGCTTTAGACGAGCCTTCTCCACTATTCACCGTATCTTCACACTTAGGTGCTTAATTGACCAGACGAAGGCTCGTAAGAGGAAACTATATTGTTGCTTTGTGGACTTCCGCAAAGCCTTTGACACAGTTCCTAGGGAGAAGTTGTTTGATAGACTTAAGAGCTTGGAGATACCAAATGACATGATTTGGGCCATTTATGCCCTATATGAGCAAGTCTTTGGGTGTATAAGATGCCCAGGTGGCCTATCTGATTGTTTCACTAGCACCATTGGTGTAAAATAGGTTGCCCCCTATCACCGACTCTTTTTGGGATCTACATTGATGAGATCACTGATTTTATTGCTCGTAAGGGAGGCAAGGGAGTAGCTATTGGGGATACGCAAGTTAGTCTCTTACTCTACGCGGACGACATTGTCTTCCTCTCGAAGTTAGAACACGACCTACAAAAGCATCTTAATGCCCTAGATGACTTTTGTACACAACGAGGACTGGTAGTGAATCTAGAGAAAACTAAAGTCCTTATCTTTCATACATCATCCCGAGTTAGGAGTAAATGTCACCTAATCCTCTCTCATAAACTAGTTGAGGTAGTTGGATCATATGTATACTTGGGAGTCACTTTTAGTGCTCGCTCAGGTAAATTCTCGATGACCCAGGTAGCCAAAGGTAGGCTAACGAGAGGGTATGCATCCCTCTCACTCTTAGAGAGACAATGCCATCAGGCATACTTTCAAGAGCCACAGACTAAGGGATGGCTCTTCGACTCATTAGTGGCCGCTTCCCTCATGTATGCATTAGTCGTATGGGCTCCAGGTCTACCATCTTTCATGTGGACGCAATTAGAGAGACCTTTGGTGACGATGTTATGACGTCAACTCCGAAGCAAATCGACAGTACCACATGACATTATTAGAGCAGAGTTTAGTCTGCCCCCGATGTTAGTAGAAGCATTGTTTCAAGTGGTAGTTTTTATTCATCGGATACATAACCAACCACAAGATAGGATATCACGTCGAGCCTTTGAGGCATCTCGATCCCTACATGCGTCTGGAGACACTAGCTCTTGGTATAGCACTGTGGTGAGTTGGTTACTTGCAAACGGCATAGACATTAATAACCTACCCCCCCTTAAGTACAACCATGGGACTAATCAAACTCTAATATCTCATGAAGACCGTAATAAAGTGATATGCCAAGAAATATGGCAAATTTACACTCGATATAAATGGATCACCCCACAAGAGCCACTCCCATCTAAAATGTTGTACTATAAGGAACACTTCTTGCACTTCTCTTAATTAGGTTTTATTACACGACCAAGATATCTAGATACATTCTTATCAAATGCACTAAGGGTTGCCATTGGACAACTTAGGATATCATCTCACCAACTTGAGATTGAGAATGGTCGGGCTAATAGAGTCCCTAGGGAGGAAAGACTATGTAAGTTGTGCCACATAGAGATAGAGTATGAGTATCACTTCACATGCAAGTGCCCAACTTATGCCGAGATACGAGTGGAATACCAAGACACATTAGGACCCTCTCCCACCCTCTCCAAACTATTAGATACCCCAGATGTAAAGAGACTAGGTAGGTATATCTTAGAGCTAAAACAACATAAGGAGAATAAATTACAAAGTGTTAACCATAACCCTTTTACTATTCATCAACTTGTGACTAGTGTAATTTTTCAGGGGAGGCGATGAATGTGGATACACTTACGCCGCTCGGCTTCTCTCTTGAGGAAACCGAAACACAAAGAACAACCAAATGCCCTTTGATGTTGGGTTTCAAAACAAGTCGACACAGAGTAGAAAGGATTAAGAAGATAAGGGAACGTGACCTACGTTGACAAGAAGCTATGGTTGGGGTACCTTTTACATTGGGGCCACGGGCCACATCCACATCGAAACCCTTTGACCTCCCGCTTCTCTTCGAGAGACTTGGATGGAAATGAAATTAGGCCTAGTATAACATCATTTTCATTGTAGAAAATTTTTGTTATTTTTATTTTACTAGAACAATTTAGCTTAAAACACTATTTTTATTTTTATTTTTATTACTTTCGATGAATGGGTAAATATCCCATTTTTTGTTGTAAACCATTTGTCTCATGGGCCAATTTTGGCCTTAGAAGACGTTAATATACTTTCTTTCTCTCTCTCTCTCTCTCTCCACTCTGTCTTGTCTCTCTGTAACTCTTTTGCTATAGAAACTATAACACTATTCTACACACTTTGTTCTATAGTAATTATGTGTTTGCCCTAAGTGTATTTATACTTATACACTATATTTCTAACAAACTCCCCTTCACTCCTATGGGTGGAGTCGATCAGCCATGTCCTCTATCGACAGACTTAGATTCTATCCATCGGTAGGTTCTTTTTCAACATGTCGGATCCATTGTCATCAATATGGATCTTCACAAGGGTGAACTCTCCTTCCTCCATTTTCTCCCACAACCAATGATACCTTCTTTGTGTCATAACTAGACCCGAACCCATAACCTTTTGTTACACGGGTCGAGACTTTACCATTAGGTTATGAATTGTAATTTGAAGGATATTATTTTCATTTAGGTTTTATTGGGAAATTGATGTATATTCCAGATTTCTCTGGAACATTCTAGAAACTTCAGGAGTATTCCTGAAGACACTATAAAAGGAGGCGCAAGGCATTAGTTCGAACCAAATCGGTTCAACGCCAGTCTTAAGCCTTCTAACTACTGTTGTATATCTTCCTTCATATAATACATATATCTTTCGCATCATCTCTCTCTCTCTCTCTCTCTCTCTATCTCTCTCTCACTCACTCATTCCTTCTCTCAAAGTTCGACACCTCTCATAGTACTAATCCTTCTCTGTCTTAGTACTATTCCCCAACAATAGTACTAATCCTTCTTTTAGTACTAATTCCTTCTCAGCCTTAATAGAGTTCCTGACAGTTTGAACCGATTTTACTGTCTGGTCTTTTCTCTCCCTCCTTTCCTACTAGTCTCTTATTTCCCTTTTCCTTCATCCCATGGCCACCGTTAGCGCTGAAGAGTATCAATCCGTTTTCTCGGAATTTCAATGCTTGAAAGAGAAGTTTCATGCTTTGGAACAAGAAAATCAACGCTTGTTGGGGGATCTTCAGCAAATTTCCTTAGAAAAGCAGCAAACGCAACAACAGCATGGGGAACTTGCGTTACGCGTGCAACAACTCGAAGCAACCATCGTAGCAATGCAACAACAAGGGCACGGAGCACAAGGGATTCATAAAGAACCCAAGATTGGCCTTCCCACGAAGTTCGATGGAACGCGATCGCAGTTTAGAGGGTTTCTTAACCAGGTACGGTTAGTTATTCAAATGCATCCGTCCCGATATCCCACCGATGCATCACGAGTGGGTTTAGTAGGCACGTTGTTAAATGGCTCAGCATTAGCATGGTTCGCTCCGCTACTAGAAAAGGAATCTCCAGTACTAAATAATTTTGAAGAATTCATAAGTGAGTTTAAAGCATGTTTTGGAGATACTGACAGCATAAGGACTGCAATCAACAAAATCCGGCGATTACGCCAAGGTGACCGTCCAGCCTCCGCATATGCTGCAGATTTCCGCCTACTCGCCACCGATATCCCCTGGGATGATCAAGCATTGATGGAGCAGTTCCGCTATGGTCTACGCAACGATGTCAAAGATTTACTCTTGACTTTCCCTGAAGAGCCAAAATCATTAACAGAAGCAATCAGTCGAGCGGTCAGATGTGACAACCGCCTCTTCGAGCGACGTTCGGAACGACAATTTCAGATGCCGAGGGCAAGATCCGAGCCTACCTATGCCTCAGTGGTAGCAAAACCTTTTCAAAGGGAGTCACATAATGCGCCTCCAGTAAGTACTCCAACTCCAATGGAAATTGACACTACACGTCGTCGTGGGCCGCTATCGGAGGAGGAAAAGCAACGACGCCGAACAAACCGATTATGCCTTTATTGCGGTGGACCAGGGCATATCGCGATAAACTGTCCCCATAGACCAAGAAGGCAGGTAAACCAAGTCGTTGTTAGTTCTGACTATACTAAACCCGAGTCTATTTCAGTAGGAATCTCTGATAGTCCTCATAGTCATAATAGTCTTAATAGTACTAATAGTCCGAATCTCGCAAACAAATTTGATGTCCTTAGCCAATTAGAAGAAGAGTTAAACGACTAAGTCCAGCCAAAATAGGAGCCGTTTGGTTGGACAGCCCTAGATCTGTGCAGCCCATTAGTGGTTCCATTCCCTCTAAGCAAGTTAGTGATGTGTTCGTAGCCCAAGTAGCAGTTAGTACTAAAAGTACCCCTCCAGTACATACCTTAGCCCTTCTAGATTCCGGAGCTAATTCTTGCTTCATGGATAGGAATTTTGCCCGAGCTCATCAGATATCTCTCAGAAAGCTCCCATGTCCAGCCTCAGTAGTAGTCATTGATGGTCGTCCCATTGCTTCTGGTAATATCATAGAAGAGTCGGAACCCGTTAATATTGTCCTAGATAACTTAACATGTGTAGTATCATTTAATATTATTAGTATTCCAGAACACCCCATAGTTTTAGGATTACCATGGTTCGAGTTACATAACCCAGACATAGATTGGAGGACAAGGGAAATCCGGTTGCGACAAACCCAAGGATCTACCCAGAAGGTTGCAACCATTTCGCTACGTCAGTTGCGTGAGGAAGGGCGCAAGGAGGAAATGTTTCTCTTCGCAATATCAGTACAACCCTCCAGCACCACCAAAGAGGAGTCCACCGTTCAACTTCCCGAGAAGTATCGTCAGTATGCTGATGTGTTCGATAAAGTACAAGCCAACACACTTCCTCATCATCGGCCGTACGATTGCGCCATCGACTTACAACCGGGAAAAGAGCCGCCATGGGGGCCGATCTACAATTTGTCACCAACCGAGCTAGAAGTCCTTCGAGCCTATATAGAGGAGAATTTGGAGAACGGTTTCATTCGGCATTCGAAATCTCCAGCCGGCGCACCCATTTTCTTCGTCAAGAAAAAAGATGGCTCGCTTCGACTCGTTGTAGATTACCGTGGCTTGAATAAGGTCACAGTAAGAAATAGGTATGCTCTTCCCCTTATCTCAAGTCTTTTAGAACGGATCAACGGTGCCAGGTTCTTCACGAAGATCGACTTACGAGGAGCCTATAACCTCGTACGGATCCGACCAGGAGATGAATGGAAGACCGCGTTTCGCACCAGATATGGGCACTTCGAGTATACGGTCATGCCGTTCGGACTCACTAATGCGCCGGCAGTCTTCCAGCACATGGCGAATGATATATTTCGAGATCTCTTGGATGATTTTTTGATCATCTATTTGGATGATCTACTGGTTTATTCAAAGACCCAAGAAGAACATGATTCTCATGTACTATTAGTACTAAAACGACTTCGAGAACATGGTGTGTATGCAAAGTTAGAGAAATGTAGTTTCGGGTGCAACCAAGTGGAATTTCTCGGCTATGTCATCTCCTCAGAAGGCATATCTATGGACCCAGCCAAGGTCAAAACGGTGATAGAATGGCACACTCCGCATTCGGTGCGGGATGTGCAATGCTTCCTAGGCTTTGCAAATTTTTACCGGAAGTTCATACAAAATTACTCAAAAATTGTGCTGCCTCTCACACAGCTCACCAGGAAGGGACAATCATTCATTTGGTCTAAAGAGACGGACATGGCTTTCGAGAGTCTTAAGAAGGCGTTTACATCAGCTCCAATTTTAGGTCATGTGGATCCGGAAAAACCATTCATTATCGAAGTTGACGCATCGGATTTCGCATTGGGGAGCATTCTGTCACAACAGGGTAACGACGAGAAGCTACATCCTGTGGCTTTCCACTCCCGTAAGTTTGACGCCGCCGAAATCAACTACGAAATTCATGATAAAGAGCTATTAGCAATAGTTGATTCTTTTATGCAATGGAGGCATTTCCTGGAGGGATCTCCTCATCAGGTCACTGTATTCAGTGACCACAAGAACCTTGCCTACTTTCAAGATGCTCGTGTACTGAATCGACGTCAAGCTCGGTGGGCCCACTTCCTCACACGCTTCGACTTCAAAATTACATATCGTCCGGGGAAGCACCAAGGGAAGGCAGATGCATTATCACGGCGTTCGTATCTAACACCACGTCCCGGTGAGCCAGCTTTCGATAACCAGAAGCAAGTAATCTTGGGTCCAGCACGACTGCAAGCAGCACAGGTCTTTGACATGCCCGTGGATTCCGACATTACCAATACTATACGTGAGGACTTGAAGACTGACGCTTTCGCCCAAGCTATACTAGCACAAATTGACCCCTCTCGAGCGTCATGTTCACAATCACAATCACCAGGTACGGATTATCGGCAATTCAAATACTGTGATGGATTACTCTTCTTTAAAGAACTTTTGTATGTTCCTAATGGTTCTTGCCGCCTTCGAGTAGTACAAAATTGCCATGACACATATACAGCAGGACATTTTGGTAGTACTAAAACATTAGATTTAGTACAACGATCATTCTGGTGGCCCCGTATGCGACAATTTGTCGAAGATTTTGTTCGGACTTGCGATACATGCTGCAGAGCGAAAATGCCAAGACATCATCCATATGGTTTATTAGAACCATTACCAATTCCAAGCAAGCCATGGCAATCCATTGCTCTTGACTTCATTACAGATCTTCCAGTCTCTAAGGGATTCAGTGCGATTCTCACAGTGGTGGATCGATATACGAAGATGGCTCATTTCTTACCATGTACTAAAGAAATATCTAGTGAAGACACCGCCGAAATTGTCATGCGGGAAGTATGTCGGCATCATGGACTCCCTGATAATATCATCAGCGATCGTGGACCCCAGTTTGTGTCAAAATTCTGGAAGCACCTTTTTAAAATGCTGAAGGTCACTTGTAACCTCTCCTCCGGCTACCACCCACAAACCGACGGTCAAGCCGAACGAACAAATCAAACACTGGAGCAGTATCTGTGGTGCTTTCTCAACTATCATCAGAATGACTGGGCAGATATTCTTCAGTTCGCCGAATTTGCCTATAATAACGCTATCCACGCATCGACTAAAGTCACGCCATTCTACGCTTATACGGGATATCATCCCCGATGGTGTGTCCTTGAAACCCCAGAAGTGTCCACAAATCCTTGCGCGGAGGATCGTTTGGAGCGGTTACGCAAGATACAAGCGGATTTATCTACTCAACTCCAGCAAGCTCAACAATCACACAAGGACTACGCAGATCGTCATCGACTTCCATCCAGTTTTAACATTGGAGATCGGGTGTGGCTGCTACGACGACACATCAAGACTACTCGCCCATGTGAGAAGTTGGATTATCGGCGATTAGGTCCTTTCCGTATTATCGGGAAGATTAATGATGTCGCTTTTCGTCTCGAGCTACCTCCGCAACTTCGGATACATCCGGTGTTTCATAGTTCTCTCCTCGAACCCTATCACGAGAGCACTATCCCAGGACGTACTATACAACCACCACCTCCTATCGAGCTCGAAGATGGACCTGAATATGAGGTCGCTGCCATCCTCGATTCCAAGATTGTTCGCAACAAGCTCTACTATCTAGTCGATTGGCTAGGATATAGTCCCAGCGAGCGTACTTGGGAACCGATCGAGAATGTGACCAATGCTCGTGCTCTTCTAGAAGACTTCCATCGACGATATCCCGAGAAACCGGGTCCTCAATCCAAAACGACTCGTGGAACTCGTCGTTTTAAAGGGGGGATAGTGTCATAACTAGACCCGAACCCATAACCTTTTGTTACACGGGTCGAGACTTTACCATTAGGTTATGAATTGTAATTTGAAGGATATTATTTTCATTTAGGTTTTATTGGGAAATTGATGTATATTCCAGATTTCTCTGGAACATTCTAGAAACTTCAGGAGTATTCCTGAAGACACTATAAAAGGAGGCGCAAGGCATTAGTTCGAACCAAATCGGTTCAACGCCAGTCTTAAGCCTTCTAACTACTGTTGTATATCTTCCTTCATATAATACATATATCTTTCGCATCATCTCTCTCTCTCTCTCTCTCTCTCTCTCTCTCACTCACTCATTCCTTCTCTCAAAGTTCGACACCTCTCATAGTACTAATCCTTCTCTGTCTTAGTACTATTCCCCAACAATAGTACTAATCCTTCTTTTAGTACTAATTCCTTCTCTGCCTTAATAGAGTTCCTGACACTTTGTATGTGCTTGGTTCGGGAGTGGTACAGAACATTCTTCAGTAGATGTATGGCGCTTTAGCTGTCACAATAAAATAGGAACTCCATTTGTTTCATTCCCAACTCATAGAGAAATTTTCTCATCCAAATCAGCTCTTTTCCAGCCTCTACTGGAACCCCTTCACCACAATGCAGGCTTTATATATGGGTTTGTTGTCGACTTCTCCAATCTTCACCTTGTAGACCCATTTATTTTTGAGTGTGCTCTTACCTTTTGGTAGCTCCACCAAGTCGTAAGTATAATTCTCGTGCAAAGAGTCCATCTCTCTTGCATCGTAACCTGCCAGTTCTCATTGTACTCGTCGACAATGGCTTCATCATAGCACTCGGGTTCACCTTCATCAGTCAAGAGGATATATTGACTGGCATATGTAGTCGGTGCTCTTCTTTCTCTGAGTGGGTATCTTCTTCCACTCGTTGTCCGCTCCTGACTCGTATTCCTCGATCGACTTCAATAGGTCCACCAACTCCCACTCATCTATATTGGTTGGTTGCTCCGAGTCAACCGACTCGGATTCAACTTAGCCGACCGGCAATCTCCCAACAGATTGTGTTGGTTCACTTAGCCTTAAGTTGGTAGTAGTGGGAGTTGACTAGGTAGTCGATTCCGACTTTTGTTGCTTCCAGTCCTAAATAGTATTTTCTTCCAAGAAGACAACGTCCCGAATCCTCACTACTTTCTTGTCGACTAAGTCCCACAACCTGTAGCCGAACTTGTCCTTCGAGTATCCCATGAATATGCATGGTTTCGACTTGTTGTCGAGCTTCGACCTCTGATCCTTAGCCACATGCATATACACCAGACATCCGAACACCCTCAGGTGTTGGTAGGAGACATCCTTTCCTATCCACACCCTCTGTGGGATATCACCTTTCAATGATCATATAAACAAATGTGTACATCGCCTCAACCCAATAAGATTTCGGCAACTTAGCATGCAACAACATGCTCCTTCCTTTCTCCATGATCGTTCGATTCATCCTATTTGCAAGAACATTCAATTCAGGTGTCTTCGATACAATGTATTCAATTCGAATACCTTGGGCCTTGCATTGTCCTTTGAAGATGCAAGGTGAATATAAAGGGCAATTTGAAGAATACTTGATCCTTCTACTTCAGTACAAAGGCCCATGGCTTCCGGCTATAGTCGTCAATAAACATTACGAAGTACTGTCCACCTCGATACGATGGAGCATCTACATAGCACACATTCGTGTGTACTAGTTCCAGTGCCCAACTTATGCCGAGATACGAGTGGAATACCAAGACATATTAGGACCCTCTCCCACCCTCTCCAAACTATTAGATACCCTGGATGTAGAGAGACTAGGTAGGTATATCCTAGAGCTAAAACAACATAGGGAGAATAAATTACAAAGTGTGAACCATAACCCTTTTACTATTCATCAACTTGTAACTAGTGTAATTTTTCAGGAACAAGGGGAGACGATGAATGTGGATACACTTATGCCGCTCGGCCTCTCTCTTGAGGAAGCCGAAATGCAAAGAACAACCAAACGCCCTCGGATGTTGGGCTTCAAAACAAGTCGACACGGAGTAGAAAGGATTAAGAAGATAAGGGAACATGAGCTACGTCGACTAGAAGCTATGGTTGGGGTACCTTTTACATTGGGGCCACGGGCCACATCCACATCGAAACCCTTTGACCTCTCGCTTCTCTTCGAGAGACTTGGATGGAAATGAAATTAGGCCTAGTATAACATCATTTTCATTTTAGAACATGTTTGTTATTTTTATTTTACTAGAACTATTTAGCTTAAAACTCTATTTTTATTTTTATTTTTATTACTTTCGATGAATGGGTAAATATCCCATTTTTTGTTGTAAACCATTTGTCTCATGGGCCAATTTTGGCCTTAGAAGACGTTAATATATCTTTCTTTCTCTCTCTATCTCTCTCTTTGATGACACTGGTTCTTCTCTATGGGGTGGAAGTATGGGGCGGTAGCATCCCTAAATCTATGTGGAAAGAGTTTGAAAATGTCCAAAAGCATTTTCTTACCAAGTTTCTACAAGTTAAGAAACAAACGCCCTACAACCTCCACCTTGAGACGGGCTCGCTTCCCATTGAGATCATGGCCATGGAAAAGGTTGTTGAATACATGCTTAAGGTTCA
>NW_028230591.1:0-64306 GCF_043228905.1 Azolla caroliniana
CTAGAATTGGAGCTGATGTGAACGCCTTCTTAAGACTCTCGAAAGCCATGTCCGTTTCTTTAGACCAGATAAATGATTGTCCTTTCCTGGTGAGCTGTGTGAGAGGCAGAACTATTTTTGAGTAGTCTTGTATGAACTTTCGGTAAAAATTTGCAAAGCCTAGGAAGCACTGCACATCCCGCACCGAACGCGGAGTTTGCCATTCTACCACCGTTTTGACCTTAGCTGGGTCCATAGAGATGCCTTCTGAGGAGATGACATATCCGAGAAATTCCACCTGGTTGCACCCGAAACTACATTTCTCTAGCTTTGCATATAGCCTATGTTCTCGAAGTCGTTTTAGTACTAATAGTACATGAGAATCATGTTCTTCTTGGGTCTTTGAATAAACCAGTAGATCATCTAAATAGATGATCAGAAAATCATCCAATAGATCTCGAAATATATCATTCGCCATGTGCTGAAAGACTGCTGGCGCATTAGTGAGTCCGAACGGCATGACCGTATACTCGAAGTGCCCATATCTGGTGCGAAACGCGGTCTTCCATTCATCTCCTGGTCGGATTCGTACGAGGTTATAGGCTCCTCGTAAATCGATCTTCGTGAAGAACCTGGCACCATTGATTCGTTCTAAAAGACTTGAGATAAGGGGAAGAGCATACCTATTTCTTATTGTAACCTTATTCAAGCCACGGTAATCTACAACAAGTCGAAGCGAGCCATCTTTTTTCTTGACGAAGAAAATGGGTGCGCCGGCTGGAGATTTCGAATGCCGAATGAAACCGTTCTCCAAATTCTCCTCTATATAGGCTCGAAGGACTTCTAGCTCGGTTGGTGACAAATTGTAGATCGGCCCCCATGGCGGCTCTTTTCCCGGTTGTAAGTCGATGGCGCAATCGTACGGCCGATGATGAGGAAGTGTGTTGGCTTGTACTTTATCGAACACATCAGCGTACTGACGATACTTCTCGGGGAGTTGAACAGTACTGTCTTCTTTAGTGGTGATGGAGGGGTTTACTGATATTGCGAAAAGGAACATCTCCTCCTTGCGCCCTTCTTCACGCAACTGATGTAGCGAAATGGTTGGCATTGTCTTTTGGGTTTGTCGACACCGGATTGCCCTTGTTCTCCAATCTATGTTTGGATTGTGTAATTCGAACCATGGTAATCCTAAAACTATGGGATGTTCTGGGATACTAATAATATTAAACGACACTACACATGCTAAGTTATCTAGGACAATATTAACAGGTTCTGACTCTTCTATGATATTCCCAGAAGCAATGGGACGACCATCAATGACTACTACTGAGGCTGGACACGGGAGCTTACTGAGGGATATCTGATGGGCTTGGGCAAAATTCCTATCCATAAAACAAGAATTAGCTCCGGAATCTAGAAGTGCTAAGGTATGTACTGGAGGGGTACTTTTAGTACTAACTGCTACTTGGGCTACGAACACATCACTAACTTGCTTAGAGGGAATGGAACCACTAATGGGCTGCACAGATCTAGGGCTGTCCAACCAAATGGCTCCTATTTTGGCTGGACTTAATAGTTTAACTCTTCTTCTAACTGACTAAGGACATCAAATTTGTTGACTAAATTTGGACTATAAGTACTATTAGAACTTTCATGCATACCTAGGGAAGTAGACTCAGTTTTAGCATTATTAAGACTATCAGACACACCTAGGGAAACAGACTCGGGTTTAGTACTATTAGTACAGGCAATTATTTGGTTTACCTGTCTTTTTGGTCTATTGGGACAGTTTACTGCAATATGCCCTGGTCCCCCGCAATACAAACATAGTCGATGTGCCCTGCGTCGCTGCTTTTCTTCTTCCGATAGTGGTCCGCGACGACGTGTGGTGTCGATCTCCATTGGAGTCGGAGTATTCGTTGGAGATGTACTGAAGGACTCCCTTGAAAAAGGCTTTGCTACGATTGAAGCATAGGTAGGCTCCGATCTTGTCCTTGGCATTTGGAACTGACGTTCCGAGCGTCGTTCGAAGAGGCGGTTATCGCATCGCACCGCACGACTGATTGCTTCGGTCAATGATTTTGGCTCTTCGGGGAAAGTTAAGAGTAGATCTTTAACATCATTCCGTAGGCCAAAGCGAAATTGTTCCATCAATGCCTGGTCATCCCAGGGAATATCGCTGGCAAGAAGACGGAAGTCCGCAGCATAAGCTGAGGCCGGCCGCTCACCTTGGCGCAATCTCCGGATTTTGTTGATGGCGGTTCTGACACTGTCAGTATCTCCGAAACAGGATTTAAACTCGCTCATAAACTCTTCAAAATTATTTAACATGGGAGAGTTTTTCTCTAACAGAGGGGCGAACCATGCCAAAGCCGTGCCACTAAGTAGAGTGCCAACTAGTCCCACTCGGGATGCATCGGTGGGATATCGAGAAGGATGCATTTGGATCACTAGACGTACCTGGTTGAGGAATCCTCTAAACTGTGATCTGGTCCCATCAAATTTTGTAGGGAGACCGATCTTGGGTTCTCTGTGAATCCCTTGATTACCTGATCCTTGTTGTTGGAGTGATATAATGGTCGCTTCGAGTTGTTGTACCCGTAGCGTCAGCTCCCCATGTTGTTGCTGTTTTTCCAGCGCCGTTTGTTGAAGATCCCCCAACAGGCGGTGATTTTCTTGTTCAAGCGCTAAAAATTTCTCTTTTAAGGACTGGAGCTCCGAGAAAACAGATTGGTATTCTTGAGCGCTAACAGTTTCCATTTTGATAGGGAGAATAAGGGTATTAGTATGAAGAGAAGGAGGATAAAAGGGAAGGAAGAGGGAGAGAAAGACCAGATGGAGAAAATCGGTTCAAACTGTCAGGAACGCTACCTAGGCGGAGAAGGAATTAGTACTAAAAGAAGGATTAGTACAATTGTTGAGAACAGTACTAAGACAGAGAAGGATTAGTACTATGAGAGGTGTAGAACGTTGAGAGAAGGAACGAGTGAGAGGGAGAGAGAGAGAGAAAGAGAGAGAGAATGATGATACGAAGGATATATGTATTAGGTGAAGGAAAATATACAATAACAGCTAGAAGGCTTAAGACTGGCGTTGAACCGATTTGGTTCGAACTAATGCCTTGCGCCTCCTTTTATAGTGTCTTCAGGAATACTCCTGAAGTTTCTAGAATGTTCCAGAGAAATCTGGAATATACATCCATTTCCTAATAAAATATAAATGAAAATAATATACTTCGAATTACAATGTATAATATAACGGTAAAGACTCGACCCATGTAACAACAGGTTATGGGTTCGAGTCTAGTTATGACAAGGGCTGCTCTCAACTCACTACTCATGTTTGCTAATTTCGTCATGTCTCTCCACCTGAGTTTCAAAATCTTGATTTTTGAATTCCATATCATAGCTAGGGTTGTTAGCTTCGATTCGCATGTTTGAACACAAAAATCCGATATCACAGGAGCCAGGTATGAACATTTTAATTTACGCAAGGGCTCCTCTCAACTCACTCCTCAAATTTGGTAATTTCATCATGTCTCTCGACCTGAGTTTAAAAATCTTGATTTATAAATTCCATATCATAGCTAGCGTTGTTAGCTTCGATTCGCATGTTTGAACACAAAAATCCGATATCACACGAGCCAGGTATGAACATTTTAATTTACTCAAGCGCTCCTCTCAACTCACTACTCATGTTTGCTAATTTCGTCATGTCTCTCGACCTGAGTTTCAAAATCTTGATTTTTGAATTCCATATCATAGCTAGCGTTGTTAGCTTCGATTCGCATGTTTGAACACAAAAATCCGATATCACACGAGCCAGGTATGAACATTTTAATTTACTCAAGGGCTGCTCTCAACTCACTCCTCAAATTTTGTAATTTCGTCATGTATCTCGACCTGAGTTTAAAAATCTTGATAAATTAATTCCATATCATAGCTAGCGTTGTTAGCTTCGATTCGCATGTTTGGACACAAAAATCCGATATTACACGAGCCAGGTATGAACATTTTAATTTACTCAAGGGCTCCTCTCAACTCACTACTCATGTTTGGTAATTTCATCAGGTCTCTCGACCTGAGTTTCAAAATCTTGATTTATTAATTCCATATCATAGCTAGCGTTGGTAGCTTCGATTCGCATGTTTGAACACAAAAATCCGATATCACACGAGCCAGGTATGAACATTTTAATTTACTCAAGGGTTCCTCTCAACTCACTCCTCAAATTTGGTAATTTCATCATGTCTCTCGACCTGAGTTTAAAAATCTTGATTTATAAATTCCATATCATAGCTAGCGTTGTTAGCTTCGATTCGCATGTTTGAACACAAAAATCCGATATCACACGAGCCAGGTATGAACATTTTAATTTACTCAAGGGCTCCTCTCAACTCACTGCTCAAATTTGGTAATTTCGTCATGTCTCTCGACCTGAGTTTCAAAATCTTGATTTTTGAATTCCATATCATAGCTAGCGTTGTTAGCTTCGATTCCCATGTTTGAACACAAAAATCCGATATCACACGAGCCAGGTATGAACATTTTAATTTACTCACGGGCTCCTCTCAACTCACTCCTCAAATTTGGTAATTTCGTCATGTCTCTCGACCTGAGTTTCAAAATCTTGATTTTTGAATTCCATATCATAGCTAGCGTTGTTAGCTTCGATTCGCATGTTTGAACACAAAAATCCGATATCACACGAGCCAGGTATGAACATTTTAATTTACTCAAGGGCTCCTCTCAACTCACTACTCATGTTTGCTAATTTCGTCATGTCTCTCGACCTGAATTTCAAAATCTTGATTTATTAATTCCATATCATAGCTAGCGTTGTTAGCTTCGATTCGCATGTTTGAACACAAAAATCCGATATCACACGAGCCAGGTATGAACATTTTAATTTACTCAAGCGCTCCTCTCAACTCACTACTCATGTTTGCTAATTTCGTCATGTCTCTCGACCTGAGTTTCAAAATCTTGATTTTTGAATTCCATATCATAGCTAGCGTTGTTAGCTTCGATTCGCATGTTTGAACACAAAAATCCGATATCACACGAGCCAGGTATGAACATTTTAATTTACTCAAGGGCTGCTCTCAACTCACTCCTCAAATTTTGTAATTTCGTCATGTATCTCGACCTGAGTTTAAAAATCTTGATAAATTAATTCCATATCATAGCTAGCGTTGTTAGCTTCGATTCGCATGTTTGGACACAAAAATCCGATATTACACGAGCCAGGTATGAACATTTTAATTTACTCAAGGGCTCCTCTCAACTCACTACTCATGTTTGGTAATTTCATCAGGTCTCTCGACCTGAGTTTCAAAATCTTGATTTATTAATTCCATATCATAGCTAGCGTTGGTAGCTTTGATTCGCATGTTTGAACACAAAAATCCGATATCACACGAGCCAGGTATGAACATTTTAATTTACTCAAGGGTTCCTCTCAACTCACTCCTCAAATTTGGTAATTTCATCATGTCTCTCGACCTGAGTTTAAAAATCTTGATTTATTAATTCCATATCATAGCTAGCGTTGTTAGCTTCGATTCGCATGTTTGAACACAAAAATCCGATATCACACGAGCCAGGTAGGAACATTTTAATTTACTCAAGGGCTCCTCTCAACTCACTACTCCTGTTTGCTAATTTCGTCATGTCTCTCGACCTGAGTTTCAAAATCTTGATTTTTGAATTCCATATCATAGCTAGCGTTGTTAGCTTCGATTCGCATGTTTGAACACAAAAATCCGATATCACACGAGCCAGGTATGAACATTTTAATTTACATACGAGCTCTTCTCAACTCACTCCTCAAATTTGGTAATTTCGTCATGTCTCTCGACCTGAGTTTCAAAATCTTGATTTTTTAATTCCATATCATAGCTAGCGTTGTTAGCTTTGATTCGCATGTTTGAACACAAAAATCGGATATCACACGAGCTAGGTATGAACATTTTAATTTACTCAAGCGCTCCTCTCAACTCACTCCTCAAATTTGGTAATTTCGTCATGTGTCTCGACCTGAGTTTCAAAATCTTGAGTTTTTAATTCAATATCATAGCTAGCGTTGTTAGCTTCGATTCGCAAGTTTGAACACAAAAATCCGATATGACACGAGCCAGGTATGAACATTTTAATTTACTCACGGGCTCCTCTCAACTCACTCCTCAAATTTGGTAATTTCGTCATGTCTCTCGACCTGAGTTTCAAAATCTTGATTTTTGAATTCCATATCATAGCTAGCGTTGTTAGCTTCGATTCGCATGTTTGAACACAAAAATCCGATATCACACGAGCCAGGTATGAACATTTTAATTTACTCAAGGGCTCCTCTCAACTCACTACTCATGTTTGCTAATTTCGTCATGTCTCTCGACCTGAATTTCAAAATCTTGATTTTTGAATTCCATATCATAGCTAGCGTTGTTAGCTTCGATTCGCATGTTTGAACACAAAAATCCGATATCACACGAGCCAGGTATGAACATTTTAATTTACTCAAGGGCTCTTCTCAACTCACTACTCATGTTTGCTAATTTCGTCATGTCTCTCGACCTGAGTTTCAAAATCTTGATTTTTGAATTCCATATCATAGCTAGGGTTGTTATCTTCGATTCGCATGTTTGGACACAAAAATCCGATATCACAGGAGCCAGGTATGAACATTTTAATTTACGCAAGGGCTGCTCTCAACTCACTCCTCAAATTTGGTAATTTCATCAGGTCTCTCGACCTGAGTTTCAAAATCTTGATTTTTTAATTCCATATCATAGCTAGCGTTGTTAGCTTCGATTCGCATGTTTGAACACAAAAATCCGATATCACACGAGCCAGGTATGAACATTTTAATTTACATACGAGCTCTTCTCAACTCACTCCTCAAATTTGGTAATTTCGTCATGTCTCTCGACCTGAGTTTCAAAATCTTGATTTTTTAATTCCATATCATAGCTAGCGTTGTTAGCTTTGATTCGCATGTTTGAACACAAAAATCGGATATCACACGAGCTAGGTATGAACATTTTAATTTACTCAAGCGCTCCTCTCAACTCACTCCTCAAATTTGGTAATTTCGTCATGTGTCTCGACCTGAGTTTCAAAATCTTGAGTTTTTAATTCAATATCATAGCTAGCGTTGTTAGCTTCGATTCGCATGTTTGAACACAAAAATCCGATATGACACGAGCCAGGTATGAACATTTTAATTTACTCACGGGCTCCTCTCAACTCACTCCTCAAATTTGGTAATTTCGTCATGTCTCTCGACCTGAGTTTCAAAATCTTGATTTTTGAATTCCATATCATAGCTAGCGTTGTTAGCTTCGATTCGCATGTTTGAACACAAAAATCCGATATCACACGAGCCAGGTATGAACATTTTAATTTACTCAAGGGCTCTTCTCAACTCACTACTCATGTTTGCTAATTTCGTCATGTCTCTCGACCTGAGTTTCAAAATCTTGATTTATAAATTCCATATCATAGCTAGGGTTGTTAGCTTCGATTCGCATGTTTGGACACAAAAATCCGATATCACAGGAGCCAGGTATGAACATTTTAATTTACGCAAGGGCTGCTCTCAACTCACTCCTCAAATTTGGTAATTTCATCAGGTCTCTCGACCTGAGTTTCAAAATCTTGATTTTTTAATTCCATATCATAGCTAGCGTTGTTAGCTTCGATTCGCATGTTTGAACACAAAAATCCGATATCACACGAGCCAGGTATGAACATTTTAATTTACTCAAGCGCTCCTCTCAACTCACTACTCATGTTTGCTAATTTCGTCATGTCTCTCGACCTGAGTTTCAAAATCTTGATTTTTGAATTCCATATCATAGCTAGCGTTGTTAGCTTCGATTCGCATGTTTGAACACAAAAATCCGATATCACACGAGCCAGGTATGAACATTTTAATTTACTCAAGGGCTGCTCTCAACTCACTCCTCAAATTTTGTAATTTCGTCATGTATCTCGACCTGAGTTTAAAAATCTTGATAAATTAATTCCATATCATAGCTAGCGTTGTTAGCTTCGATTCGCATGTTTGGACACAAAAATCCGATATTACACGAGCCAGGTATGAACATTTTAATTTACTCAAGGGCTCCTCTCAACTCACTACTCATGTTTGGTAATTTCATCAGGTCTCTCGACCTGAGTTTCAAAATCTTAATTTATTAATTCCATATCATAGCTAGCGTTGGTAGCTTTGATTCGCATGTTTGAACACAAAAATCCGATATCACACGAGCCAGGTATGAACATTTTAATTTACTCAAGGGTTCCTCTCAACTCACTCCTCAAATTTGGTAATTTCATCATGTCTCTCGACCTGAGTTTAAAAATCTTGATTTATTAATTCCATATCATAGCTAGCGTTGTTAGCTTCGATTCGCATGTTTGAACACAAAAATCCGATATCACACGAGCCAGGTAGGAACATTTTAATTTACTCAAGGGCTCCTCTCAACTCACTACTCATGTTTGCTAATTTCGTCATGTCTCTCGACCTGAGTTTCAAAATCTTGATTTTTGAATTCCATATCATAGCTAGCGTTGTTAGCTTCGATTCGCATGTTTGAACACAAAAATCCGATATCACACGAGCCAGGTATGAACATTTTAATTTACTCAAGGGTTCCTCTCAACTCACTCCTCAAATTTGGTAATTTCATCATGTCTCTCGACCTGAGTTTAAAAATCTTGATTTATTAATTCCATATCATAGCTAGCGTTGGTAGCTTTGATTCGCATGTTTGGACACAAAAATCCGATATCACAGGAGCCAGGTATGAACATTTTAATTTACGCAAGGGCTGCTCTCAACTCACTCCTCAAATTTGGTAATTTCATCAGGTCTCTCGACCTGAGTTTCAAAATCTTGATTTTTTAATTCCATATCATAGCTAGCGTTGTTAGCTTCGATTCGAATGTTTGAACACAAAAATCCGATATCACACGAGCCAGGTATGAACATTTTAATTTACATACGAGCTCTTCTCAACTCACTCCTCAAATTTGGTAATTTCGTCATGTCTCTCGACCTGAGTTTCAAAATCTTGATTTTTTAATTCCATATCATAGCTAGCGTTGTTAGCTTTGATTCGCATGTTTGAACACAAAAATCGGATATCACACGAGCTAGGTATGAACATTTTAATTTACTCAAGCGCTCCTCTCAACTCACTCCTCAAATTTGGTAATTTCGTCATGTGTCTCGACCTGAGTTTCAAAATCTTGAGTTTTTAATTCAATATCATAGCTAGCGTTGTTAGCTTCGATTCGCATGTTTGAACACAAAAATCCGATATGACACGAGCCAGGTATGAACATTTTAATTTACTCACGGGCTCCTCTCAACTCACTCCTCAAATTTGGTAATTTCGTCATGTCTCTCGACCTGAGTTTCAAAATCTTGATTTTTGAATTCCATATCATAGCTAGCGTTGTTAGCTTCGATTCGCATGTTTGAACACAAAAATCCGATATCACACGAGCCAGGTATGAACATTTTAATTTACTCAAGGGCTCTTCTCAACTCACTACTCATGTTTGCTAATTTCGTCATGTCTCTCGACCTGAGTTTCAAAATCTTGATTTATTAATTCCATATCATAGCTAGGGTTGTTAGCTTCGATTCGCATGTTTGGACACAAAAATCCGATATCACAGGAGCCAGGTATGAACATTTTAATTTACGCAAGGGCTGCTCTCAACTCACTCCTCAAATTTGGTAATTTCATCAGGTCTCTCGACCTGAGTTTCAAAATCTTGATTTTTTAATTCCATATCATAGCTAGCGTTGTTAGCTTCGATTCGCATGTTTGAACACAAAAATCCGATATCACACGAGCCAGGTATGAACATTTTAATTTACTCAAGGGCTCTTCTCAACTCACTACTCATGTTTGCTAATTTCGTCATGTCTCTCGACCTGAGTTTCAAAATCTTGATTTATTAATTCCATATCATAGCTAGGGTTGTTAGCTTCGATTCGCATGTTTGGACACAAAAATCCGATATCACAGGAGCCAGGTATGAACATTTTAATTTACGCAAGGGCTGCTCTCAACTCACTCCTCAAATTTTGTAATTTCGTCATGTATCTCGACCTGAGTTTAAAAATCTTGATAAATTAATTCTATATCATAGCTAGCGTTGTTAGCTTTGATTCGCATGTTTGGACACAAAAATCCGATATGACACGAGCCAGGTATGAACATTTTAATTTACTCACGGGCTCCTCTCAACTCACTCCTCAAATTTGGTAATTTCGTCATGTCTCTCGACCTGAGTTTCAAAATCTTGATTTTTGAATTCCATATCATAGCTAGCGTTGTTAGCTTCGATTCGCATGTTTGAACACAAAAATCCGATATCACACGAGCCAGGTATGAACATTTTAATTTACTCAAGGGCTGCTCTCAACTCACTCCTCAAATTTTGTAATTTCGTCATGTATCTCGACCTGAGTTTAAAAATCTTGATAAATTAATTCCATATCATAGCTAGCGTTGTTAGCTTCGATTCGCATGTTTGGACACAAAAATCCGATATTACACGAGCCAGGTATGAACATTTTAATTTACTCAAGGGCTCCTCTCAACTCACTACTCATGTTTGGTAATTTCATCAGGTCTCTCGACCTGAGTTTCAAAATCTTGATTTATTAATTCCATATCATAGCTAGCGTTGGTAGCTTTGATTCGCATGTTTGAACACAAAATCCCGATATCACACGAGCCAGGTATGAACATTTTAATTTACTCAAGGGCTCCTCTCAACTCACTACTCATGTTTGCTAATTTCGTCATGTCTCTCGACCTGAGTTTCAAAATCTTGATTTTTTAATTCCATATCATAGCTAGCGTTGTTAGCTTCGATTCGCATGTTTGAACACAAAAATCCGATATCACACGAGCCAGGTATGAACATTTTAATTTACATACGAGCTCTTCTCAACTCACTCCTCAAATTTGGTAATTTCGTCATGTCTCTCGACCTGAGTTTCAAAATCTTGATTTTTTAATTCCATATCATAGCTAGCGTTGTTAGCTTTGATTCGCATGTTTGAACACAAAAATCGGATATCACACGAGCTAGGTATGAACATTTTAATTTACTCAAGCGCTCCTCTCAACTCACTCCTCAAATTTGGTAATTTCGTCATGTGTCTCGACCTGAGTTTCAAAATCTTGAGTTTTTAATTCAATATCATAGCTAGCGTTGTTAGCTTCGATTCGCATGTTTGAACACAAAAATCCGATATGACACGAGCCAGGTATGAACATTTTAATTTACTCACGGGCTCCTCTCAACTCACTCCTCAAATTTGGTAATTTCGTCATGTCTCTCGACCTGAGTTTCGAAATCTTGATTTTTGAATTCCATATCATAGCTAGCGTTGTTAGCTTCGATTCGCATGTTTGGACACAAAAATCCGATATTACACGAGCCAGGTATGAACATTTTAATTTACTCAAGGGCTCCTCTCAACTCACTACTCATGTTTGGTAATTTCATCAGGTCTCTCGACCTGAGTTTCAAAATCTTGATTTATTAATTCCATATCATAGCTAGCGTTGGTAGCTTCGATTCGCATGTTTGAACACAAAAATCCGATATCACACGAGCCAGGTATGAACATTTTAATTTACTCAAGGGTTCCTCTCAACTCACTCCTCAAATTTGGTAATTTCATCATGTCTCTCGACCTGAGTTTAAAAATCTTGATTTATAAATTCCATATCATAGCTAGCGTTGTTAGCTTCGATTCGCATGTTTGAACACAAAAATCCGATATCACACGAGCCAGGTATGAACATTTTAATTTACTCAAGGGCTCCTCTCAACTCACTGCTCAAATTTGGTAATTTCGTCATGTCTCTCGACCTGAGTTTCAAAATCTTGATTTTTGAATTCCATATCATAGCTAGCGTTGTTAGCTTCGATTCCCATGTTTGAACACAAAAATCCGATATCACACGAGCCAGGTATGAACATTTTAATTTACTCACGGGCTCCTCTCAACTCACTCCTCAAATTTGGTAATTTCGTCATGTCTCTCGACCTGAGTTTCAAAATCTTGATTTTTGAATTCCATATCATAGCTAGCGTTGTTAGCTTCGATTCGCATGTTTGAACACAAAAATCCGATATCACACGAGCCAGGTATGAACATTTTAATTTACTCAAGGGCTCCTCTCAACTCACTACTCATGTTTGCTAATTTCGTCATGTCTCTCGACCTGAATTTCAAAATCTTGATTTATTAATTCCATATCATAGCTAGCGTTGTTAGCTTCGATTCGCATGTTTGAACACAAAAATCCGATATCACACGAGCCAGGTATGAACATTTTAATTTACTCAAGCGCTCCTCTCAACTCACTACTCATGTTTGCTAATTTCGTCATGTCTCTCGACCTGAGTTTCAAAATCTTGATTTTTGAATTCCATATCATAGCTAGCGTTGTTAGCTTCGATTCGCATGTTTGAACACAAAAATCCGATATCACACGAGCCAGGTATGAACATTTTAATTTACTCAAGGGCTGCTCTCAACTCACTCCTCAAATTTTGTAATTTCGTCATGTATCTCGACCTGAGTTTAAAAATCTTGATAAATTAATTCCATATCATAGCTAGCGTTGTTAGCTTCGATTCGCATGTTTGGACACAAAAATCCGATATTACACGAGCCAGGTATGAACATTTTAATTTACTCAAGGGCTCCTCTCAACTCACTACTCATGTTTGGTAATTTCATCAGGTCTCTCGACCTGAGTTTCAAAATCTTGATTTATTAATTCCATATCATAGCTAGCGTTGGTAGCTTTGATTCGCATGTTTGAACACAAAAATCCGATATCACACGAGCCAGGTATGAACATTTTAATTTACTCAAGGGTTCCTCTCAACTCACTCCTCAAATTTGGTAATTTCATCATGTCTCTCGACCTGAGTTTAAAAATCTTGATTTATTAATTCCATATCATAGCTAGCGTTGTTAGCTTCGATTCGCATGTTTGAACACAAAAATCCGATATCACACGAGCCAGGTAGGAACATTTTAATTTACTCAAGGGCTCCTCTCAACTCACTACTCCTGTTTGCTAATTTCGTCATGTCTCTCGACCTGAGTTTCAAAATCTTGATTTTTGAATTCCATATCATAGCTAGCGTTGTTAGCTTCGATTCGCATGTTTGAACACAAAAATCCGATATCACACGAGCCAGGTATGAACATTTTAATTTACATACGAGCTCTTCTCAACTCACTCCTCAAATTTGGTAATTTCGTCATGTCTCTCGACCTGAGTTTCAAAATCTTGATTTTTTAATTCCATATCATAGCTAGCGTTGTTAGCTTTGATTCGCATGTTTGAACACAAAAATCGGATATCACACGAGCTAGGTATGAACATTTTAATTTACTCAAGCGCTCCTCTCAACTCACTCCTCAAATTTGGTAATTTCGTCATGTGTCTCGACCTGAGTTTCAAAATCTTGAGTTTTTAATTCAATATCATAGCTAGCGTTGTTAGCTTCGATTCGCAAGTTTGAACACAAAAATCCGATATGACACGAGCCAGGTATGAACATTTTAATTTACTCACGGGCTCCTCTCAACTCACTCCTCAAATTTGGTAATTTCGTCATGTCTCTCGACCTGAGTTTCAAAATCTTGATTTTTGAATTCCATATCATAGCTAGCGTTGTTAGCTTCGATTCGCATGTTTGAACACAAAAATCCGATATCACACGAGCCAGGTATGAACATTTTAATTTACTCAAGGGCTCCTCTCAACTCACTACTCATGTTTGCTAATTTCGTCATGTCTCTCGACCTGAATTTCAAAATCTTGATTTTTGAATTCCATATCATAGCTAGCGTTGTTAGCTTCGATTCGCATGTTTGAACACAAAAATCCGATATCACACGAGCCAGGTATGAACATTTTAATTTACTCAAGGGCTCTTCTCAACTCACTACTCATGTTTGCTAATTTCGTCATGTCTCTCGACCTGAGTTTCAAAATCTTGATTTTTGAATTCCATATCATAGCTAGGGTTGTTATCTTCGATTCGCATGTTTGGACACAAAAATCCGATATCACAGGAGCCAGGTATGAACATTTTAATTTACGCAAGGGCTGCTCTCAACTCACTCCTCAAATTTGGTAATTTCATCAGGTCTCTCGACCTGAGTTTCAAAATCTTGATTTTTTAATTCCATATCATAGCTAGCGTTGTTAGCTTCGATTCGCATGTTTGAACACAAAAATCCGATATCACACGAGCCAGGTATGAACATTTTAATTTACATACGAGCTCTTCTCAACTCACTCCTCAAATTTGGTAATTTCGTCATGTCTCTCGACCTGAGTTTCAAAATCTTGATTTTTTAATTCCATATCATAGCTAGCGTTGTTAGCTTTGATTCGCATGTTTGAACACAAAAATCGGATATCACACGAGCTAGGTATGAACATTTTAATTTACTCAAGCGCTCCTCTCAACTCACTCCTCAAATTTGGTAATTTCGTCATGTGTCTCGACCTGAGTTTCAAAATCTTGAGTTTTTAATTCAATATCATAGCTAGCGTTGTTAGCTTCGATTCGCATGTTTGAACACAAAAATCCGATATGACACGAGCCAGGTATGAACATTTTAATTTACTCACGGGCTCCTCTCAACTCACTCCTCAAATTTGGTAATTTCGTCATGTCTCTCGACCTGAGTTTCAAAATCTTGATTTTTGAATTCCATATCATAGCTAGCGTTGTTAGCTTCGATTCGCATGTTTGAACACAAAAATCCGATATCACACGAGCCAGGTATGAACATTTTAATTTACTCAAGGGCTCTTCTCAACTCACTACTCATGTTTGCTAATTTCGTCATGTCTCTCGACCTGAGTTTCAAAATCTTGATTTATAAATTCCATATCATAGCTAGGGTTGTTAGCTTCGATTCGCATGTTTGGACACAAAAATCCGATATCACAGGAGCCAGGTATGAACATTTTAATTTACGCAAGGGCTGCTCTCAACTCACTCCTCAAATTTGGTAATTTCATCAGGTCTCTCGACCTGAGTTTCAAAATCTTGATTTTTTAATTCCATATCATAGCTAGCGTTGTTAGCTTCGATTCGCATGTTTGAACACAAAAATCCGATATCACACGAGCCAGGTATGAACATTTTAATTTACTCAAGCGCTCCTCTCAACTCACTACTCATGTTTGCTAATTTCGTCATGTCTCTCGACCTGAGTTTCAAAATCTTGATTTTTGAATTCCATATCATAGCTAGCGTTGTTAGCTTCGATTCGCATGTTTGAACACAAAAATCCGATATCACACGAGCCAGGTATGAACATTTTAATTTACTCAAGGGCTGCTCTCAACTCACTCCTCAAATTTTGTAATTTCGTCATGTATCTCGACCTGAGTTTAAAAATCTTGATAAATTAATTCCATATCATAGCTAGCGTTGTTAGCTTCGATTCGCATGTTTGGACACAAAAATCCGATATTACACGAGCCAGGTATGAACATTTTAATTTACTCAAGGGCTCCTCTCAACTCACTACTCATGTTTGGTAATTTCATCAGGTCTCTCGACCTGAGTTTCAAAATCTTAATTTATTAATTCCATATCATAGCTAGCGTTGGTAGCTTTGATTCGCATGTTTGAACACAAAAATCCGATATCACACGAGCCAGGTATGAACATTTTAATTTACTCAAGGGTTCCTCTCAACTCACTCCTCAAATTTGGTAATTTCATCATGTCTCTCGACCTGAGTTTAAAAATCTTGATTTATTAATTCCATATCATAGCTAGCGTTGTTAGCTTCGATTCGCATGTTTGAACACAAAAATCCGATATCACACGAGCCAGGTAGGAACATTTTAATTTACTCAAGGGCTCCTCTCAACTCACTACTCATGTTTGCTAATTTCGTCATGTCTCTCGACCTGAGTTTCAAAATCTTGATTTTTGAATTCCATATCATAGCTAGCGTTGTTAGCTTCGATTCGCATGTTTGAACACAAAAATCCGATATCACACGAGCCAGGTATGAACATTTTAATTTACTCAAGGGTTCCTCTCAACTCACTCCTCAAATTTGGTAATTTCATCATGTCTCTCGACCTGAGTTTAAAAATCTTGATTTATTAATTCCATATCATAGCTAGCGTTGGTAGCTTTGATTCGCATGTTTGGACACAAAAATCCGATATCACAGGAGCCAGGTATGAACATTTTAATTTACGCAAGGGCTGCTCTCAACTCACTCCTCAAATTTGGTAATTTCATCAGGTCTCTCGACCTGAGTTTCAAAATCTTGATTTTTTAATTCCATATCATAGCTAGCGTTGTTAGCTTCGATTCGAATGTTTGAACACAAAAATCCGATATCACACGAGCCAGGTATGAACATTTTAATTTACATACGAGCTCTTCTCAACTCACTCCTCAAATTTGGTAATTTCGTCATGTCTCTCGACCTGAGTTTCAAAATCTTGATTTTTTAATTCCATATCATAGCTAGCGTTGTTAGCTTTGATTCGCATGTTTGAACACAAAAATCGGATATCACACGAGCTAGGTATGAACATTTTAATTTACTCAAGCGCTCCTCTCAACTCACTCCTCAAATTTGGTAATTTCGTCATGTGTCTCGACCTGAGTTTCAAAATCTTGAGTTTTTAATTCAATATCATAGCTAGCGTTGTTAGCTTCGATTCGCATGTTTGAACACAAAAATCCGATATGACACGAGCCAGGTATGAACATTTTAATTTACTCACGGGCTCCTCTCAACTCACTCCTCAAATTTGGTAATTTCGTCATGTCTCTCGACCTGAGTTTCAAAATCTTGATTTTTGAATTCCATATCATAGCTAGCGTTGTTAGCTTCGATTCGCATGTTTGAACACAAAAATCCGATATCACACGAGCCAGGTATGAACATTTTAATTTACTCAAGGGCTCTTCTCAACTCACTACTCATGTTTGCTAATTTCGTCATGTCTCTCGACCTGAGTTTCAAAATCTTGATTTATTAATTCCATATCATAGCTAGGGTTGTTAGCTTCGATTCGCATGTTTGGACACAAAAATCCGATATCACAGGAGCCAGGTATGAACATTTTAATTTACGCAAGGGCTGCTCTCAACTCACTCCTCAAATTTGGTAATTTCATCAGGTCTCTCGACCTGAGTTTCAAAATCTTGATTTTTTAATTCCATATCATAGCTAGCGTTGTTAGCTTCGATTCGCATGTTTGAACACAAAAATCCGATATCACACGAGCCAGGTATGAACATTTTAATTTACTCAAGGGCTCTTCTCAACTCACTACTCATGTTTGCTAATTTCGTCATGTCTCTCGACCTGAGTTTCAAAATCTTGATTTATTAATTCCATATCATAGCTAGGGTTGTTAGCTTCGATTCGCATGTTTGGACACAAAAATCCGATATCACAGGAGCCAGGTATGAACATTTTAATTTACGCAAGGGCTGCTCTCAACTCACTCCTCAAATTTTGTAATTTCGTCATGTATCTCGACCTGAGTTTAAAAATCTTGATAAATTAATTCTATATCATAGCTAGCGTTGTTAGCTTTGATTCGCATGTTTGGACACAAAAATCCGATATGACACGAGCCAGGTATGAACATTTTAATTTACTCACGGGCTCCTCTCAACTCACTCCTCAAATTTGGTAATTTCGTCATGTCTCTCGACCTGAGTTTCAAAATCTTGATTTTTGAATTCCATATCATAGCTAGCGTTGTTAGCTTCGATTCGCATGTTTGAACACAAAAATCCGATATCACACGAGCCAGGTATGAACATTTTAATTTACTCAAGGGCTGCTCTCAACTCACTCCTCAAATTTTGTAATTTCGTCATGTATCTCGACCTGAGTTTAAAAATCTTGATAAATTAATTCCATATCATAGCTAGCGTTGTTAGCTTCGATTCGCATGTTTGGACACAAAAATCCGATATTACACGAGCCAGGTATGAACATTTTAATTTACTCAAGGGCTCCTCTCAACTCACTACTCATGTTTGGTAATTTCATCAGGTCTCTCGACCTGAGTTTCAAAATCTTGATTTATTAATTCCATATCATAGCTAGCGTTGGTAGCTTTGATTCGCATGTTTGAACACAAAATCCCGATATCACACGAGCCAGGTATGAACATTTTAATTTACTCAAGGGCTCCTCTCAACTCACTACTCATGTTTGCTAATTTCGTCATGTCTCTCGACCTGAGTTTCAAAATCTTGATTTTTTAATTCCATATCATAGCTAGCGTTGTTAGCTTCGATTCGCATGTTTGAACACAAAAATCCGATATCACACGAGCCAGGTATGAACATTTTAATTTACATACGAGCTCTTCTCAACTCACTCCTCAAATTTGGTAATTTCGTCATGTCTCTCGACCTGAGTTTCAAAATCTTGATTTTTTAATTCCATATCATAGCTAGCGTTGTTAGCTTTGATTCGCATGTTTGAACACAAAAATCGGATATCACACGAGCTAGGTATGAACATTTTAATTTACTCAAGCGCTCCTCTCAACTCACTCCTCAAATTTGGTAATTTCGTCATGTGTCTCGACCTGAGTTTCAAAATCTTGAGTTTTTAATTCAATATCATAGCTAGCGTTGTTAGCTTCGATTCGCATGTTTGAACACAAAAATCCGATATGACACGAGCCAGGTATGAACATTTTAATTTACTCACGGGCTCCTCTCAACTCACTCCTCAAATTTGGTAATTTCGTCATGTCTCTCGACCTGAGTTTCGAAATCTTGATTTTTGAATTCCATATCATAGCTAGCGTTGTTAGCTTCGATTCGCATGTTTGAACACAAAAATCCGATATCACACGAGCCAGGTATGAACATTTTAATTTACTCAAGGGCTCCTCTCAACTCACTACTCATGTTTGCTAATTTCGTCATGTCTCTCGACCTGAATTTCAAAATCTTGATTTTTGAATTCCATATCATAGCTAGCGTTGTTAGCTTCGATTCGCATGTTTGAACACAAAAATCCGATATCACACGAGCCAGGTATGAACATTTTAATTTACTCAAGGGCTCTTCTCAACTCACTACTCATGTTTGCTAATTTCGTCATGTCTCTCGACCTGAGTTTCAAAATCTTGATTTTTTAATTCCATATCATAGCTAGGGTTGTGAGCTTCGATTCGCATGTTTGGACACAAAAATCCGATATCACAGGAGCCAGGTATGAACATTTTAATTTACGCAAGGGCTGCTCTCAACTCACTCCTCAAATTTGGTAATTTCATCAGGTCTCTCGACCTGAGTTTCAAAATCTTGATTTTTTAATTCCATATCATAGCTAGCGTTGTTAGCTTCGATTCGCATGTTTGAACACAAAAATCCGATATCACACGAGCCAGGTATGAACATTTTAATTTACTCAAGCGCTCCTCTCAACTCACTACTCATGTTTGCTAATTTCGTCATGTCTCTCGACCTGAGTTTCAAAATCTTGATTTTTGAATTCCATATCATAGCTAGCGTTGTTAGCTTCGATTCGCATGTTTGAACACAAAAATCCGATATCACACGAGCCAGGTATGAACATTTTAATTTACTCAAGGGCTCCTCTCAACTCACTCCTCAAATTTTGTAATTTCGTCATGTATCTCGACCTGAGTTTAAAAATCTTGATAAATTAATTCCATATCATAGCTAGCGTTGTTAGCTTCGATTCGCATGTTTGGACACAAAAATCCGATATTACACGAGCCAGGTATGAACATTTTAATTTACTCAAGGGCTCCTCTCAACTCACTACTCATGTTTGGTAATTTCATCAGGTCTCTCGACCTGAGTTTCAAAATCTTGATTTATTAATTCCATATCATAGCTAGCGTTGTTAGCTTCGATTCGCATGTTTGAACAAAAAAATCCGATATCACACGAGCCAGGTATGAACATTTTAATTTACTCAAGGGCTCCTCTCAACTCACTGCTCATGTTTGCTAATTTCGTCATGTCTCTCGACCTGAGTTTCAAAATCTTGATTTTTGAATTCCATATCATAGCTAGCGTTGTTAGCTTCGATTCACATGTTTGAACACAAAAATCCGATATCACACGAGCCAGGTATGAACATTTTAATTTACTCAAGGGCTGCTCTCAACTCACTCCTCAAATTTTGTAATTTCGTCATGTATCTCGACCTGAGTTTAAAAATCTTGATAAATTAATTCCATATCATAGCTAGCGTTGTTAATTTCAACTCATGTTTGCTAATTTCGTCATGTCTCTCGACCTGAGTTTCAAAATCTTGATTTTTGAATTCCATATCATAGCTAGCGTTGTTAGCTTCGATTCGCATGTTTGAACACAAAAATCCGATATGACACGAGCCAGGTATGAACATTTTAATTTACTCACGGGCTCCTCTCAACTCACTCCTCAAATTTGGTAATTTCGTCATGTCTCTCGACCTGAGTTTCAAAATCTTGATTTTTGAATTCCATATCATAGCTAGCGTTGTTAGCTTCGATTCGCATGTTTGAACACAAAAATCCGATATCACACGAGCCAGGTATGAACATTTTAATTTACTCAAGGGCTCCTCTTAACTCACTACTCATGTTTGCTAATTTCGTCATGTCTCTCGACCTGAATTTCAAAATCTTGATTTTTGAATTCCATATCATAGCTAGCGTTGTTAGCTTCGATTCGCATGTTTGAACACAAAAATCCGATATCACACGAGCCAGGTATGAACATTTTAATTTACTCAAGGGCTCTTCTCAACTCACTACTCATGTTTGCTAATTTCGTCATGTCTCTCGACCTGAGTTTCAAAATCTTGATTTTTGAATTCCATATCATAGCTAGGGTTGTTAGCTTCGATTCGCATGTTTGGACACAAAAATCCGATATCACAGGAGCCAGGTATGAACATTTTAATTTACGCAAGGGCTGCTCTCAACTCACTCCTCAAATTTGGTAATTTCATCAGGTCTCTCGACCTGAGTTTCAAAATCTTGATTTTTTAATTCCATATCATAGCTAGCGTTGTTAGCTTCGATTCGCATGTTTGAACACAAAAATCCGATATCACACGAGCCAGGTATGAACATTTTAATTTACTCAAGCGCTCCTCTCAACTCACTACTCATGTTTGCTAATTTCGTCATGTCTCTCGACCTGAGTTTCAAAATCTTGATTTTTGAATTCCATATCATAGCTAGCGTTGTTAGCTTCGATTCGCATGTTTGAACACAAAAATCCGATATCACACGAGCCAGGTATGAACATTTTAATTTACTCAAGGGCTGCTCTCAACTCACTCCTCAAATTTTGTAATTTCGTCATGTATCTCGACCTGAGTTTAAAAATCTTGATAAATTAATTCCATATCATAGCTAGCGTTGTTAGCTTCGATTCGCATGTTTGGACACAAAAATCCGATATTACACGAGCCAGGTATGAACATTTTAATTTACTCAAGGGCTCCTCTCAACTCACTACTCATGTTTGGTAATTTCATCAGGTCTCTCGACCTGAGTTTCAAAATCTTGATTTATTAATTCCATATCATAGCTAGCGTTGGTAGCTTTGATTCGCATGTTTGAACACAAAAATCCGATATCACACGAGCCAGGTATGAACATTTTAATTTACTCAAGGGCTCCTCTCAACTCACTACTCATGTTTGCTAATTTCGTCATGTCTCTCGACCTGAGTTTCAAAATCTTGATTTTTGAATTCCATATCATAGCTAGCGTTGTTAGCTTCGATTCGCATGTTTGAACACAAAAATCCGATATCACACGAGCCAGGTATGAACATTTTAATTTACATACGAGCTCTTCTCAACTCACTCCTCAAATTTGGTAATTTCGTCATGTCTCTCGACCTGAGTTTCAAAATCTTGATTTTTTAATTCCATATCATAGCTAGCGTTGTTAGCTTTGATTCGCATGTTTGAACACAAAAATCGGATATCACACGAGCTAGGTATGAACATTTTAATTTACTCAAGCGCTCCTCTCAACTCACTCCTCAAATTTGGTAATTTCGTCATGTGTCTCGACCTGAGTTTCAAAATCTTGAGTTTTTAATTCAATATCATAGCTAGCGTTGTTAGCTTCGATTCGCATGTTTGAACACAAAAATCCGATATGACACGAGCCAGGTATGAACATTTTAATTTACTCACGGGCTCCTCTCAACTCACTCCTCAAATTTGGTAATTTCGTCATGTCTCTCGACCTGAGTTTCAAAATCTTGATTTTTGAATTCCATATCATAGCTAGCGTTGTTAGCTTCGATTCGCATGTTTGAACACAAAAATCCGATATCACACGAGCCAGGTATGAACATTTTAATTTACTCAAGGGCTCCTCTCAACTCACTACTCATGTTTGCTAATTTCGTCATGTCTCTCGACCTGAATTTCAAAATCTTGATTTTTGAATTCCATATCATAGCTAGCGTTGTTAGCTTCGATTCGCATGTTTGAACACAAAAATCCGATATCACACGAGCCAGGTATGAACATTTTAATTTACTCAAGGGCTCTTCTCAACTCACTACTCATGTTTGCTAATTTCGTCATGTCTCTCGACCTGAGTTTCAAAATCTTGATTTTTGAATTCCATATCATAGCTAGGGTTGTTAGCTTCGATTCGCATGTTTGGACACAAAAATCCGATATCACAGGAGCCAGGTATGAACATTTTAATTTACGCAAGGGCTGCTCTCAACTCACTCCTCAAATTTGGTAATTTCATCAGGTCTCTCGACCTGAGTTTCAAAATCTTGATTTTTTAATTCCATATCATAGCTAGCGTTGTTAGCTTCGATTCGCATGTTTGAACACAAAAATCCGATATCACACGAGCCAGGTATGAACATTTTAATTTACTCAAGCGCTCCTCTCAACTCACTACTCATGTTTGCTAATTTCGTCATGTCTCTCGACCTGAGTTTCAAAATCTTGATTTTTGAATTCCATATCATAGCTAGCGTTGTTAGCTTCGATTCGCATGTTTGAACACAAAAATCCGATATCACACGAGCCAGGTATGAACATTTTAATTTACTCAAGGGCTCCTCTCAACTCACTACTCATGTTTGCTAATTTCGTCATGTCTCTTGACCTGAATTTCAAAATCTTGATTTTTGAATTCCATATCATAGCTAGCGTTGTTAGCTTCGATTCGCATGTTTGAACACAAAAATCCGATATCACACGAGCCAGGTATGAACATTTTAATTTACTCAAGCGCTCCTCTCAACTCACTACTCATGTTTGCTAATTTCGTCATGTCTCTCGACCTGAGTTTCAAAATCTTGATTTTTGAATTCCATATCATAGCTAGCATTGTTAGCTTCGATTCGCATGTTTGAACACAAAAATCCGATATCACACGAGCCAGGTATGAACATTTTAATTTACTCAAGGGCTACTCTCAACTCACTCCTCAAATTTTGTAATTTCGTCATGTATCTCGACCTGAGTTTGAAAATCTTGATAAATTAATTCCATATCATAGCTAGCGTTGTTAGCTTCGATTCGCATGTTTGGACACAAAAATCCGATATAACACGAGCCAGGTATGAACATTTTAATTTACTCAAGGGCTCCTCTCAACTCACTACTCATGTTTGGTAATTTCATCAGGTCTCTCGACCTGAGTTTCAAAATCTTGATTTATTAATTCCATATCATAGCTAGCGTTGGTAGCTTTGATTCGCATGTTTGAACACAAAAATCCGATATCACACGAGCCAGGTATGAACATTTTAATTTACTCAAGGGTTCCTCTCAACTCACTCCTCAAATTTGGTAATTTCATCATGTCTCTCGACCTGAGTTTAAAAATCTTGATTTATTAATTCCATATCATAGCTAGCGTTGTTAGCTTCGATTCGCATGTTTGAACACAAAAATCCGATATCACACGAGCCAGGTAGGAACATTTTAATTTACTCAAGGGCTCCTCTCAACTCACTACTCATGTTTGCTAATTTCGTCATGTCTCTCGACCTGAGTTTCAAAATCTTGATTTTTGAATTCCATATCATAGCTAGCGTTGTTAGCTTCGATTCGCATGTTTGGACACAAAAATCCGATATCACAGGAGCCAGGTATGAACATTTTAATTTACGCAAGGGCTGCTCTCAACTCACTCCTCAAATTTGGTAATTTCATCAGGTCTCTCGACCTGAGTTTCAAAATCTTGATTTTTTAATTCCATATCATAGCTAGCGTTGTTAGCTTCGATTCGCATGTTTGAACACAAAAATCCGATATCACACGAGCCAGGTATGAACATTTTAATTTACTCAAGGGCTGCTCTCAACTCACTCCTCAAATTTTGTAATTTCGTCATGTATCTCGACCTGAGTTTAAAAATCTTGATAAATTAATTCCATATCATAGCTAGCGTTGTTAGCTTCGATTCGCATGTTTGGACACAAAAATCCGATATTACACGAGCCAGGTATGAACATTTTAATTTACTCAAGGGCTCCTCTCAACTCACTACTCATGTTTGGTAATTTCATCAGGTCTCTCGACCTGAGTTTCAAAATCTTGATTTATTAATTCCATATCATAGCTAGCGTTGGTAGCTTTGATTCGCATGTTTGAACACAAAAATCCGATATCACACGAGCCAGATATGAACATTTTAATTTACTCAAGGGCTCCTCTCAACTCACTCCTCAAATTTGGTAATTTCGTCATGTGTCTCGACCTGAGTTTCAAAATCGTGAGTTTTTAATTCAATATCATAGCTAGCGTTGTTAGCTTCGATTCGCATGTTTGAACACAAAAATCCGATATGACACGAGCCAGGTATGAACATTTTAATTTACTCACGGGCTCCTCTCAACTCACTCCTCAAATTTGGTAATTTCGTCATGTCTCTCGACCTGAGTTTCAAAATCTTGATTTTTGAATTCCATATCATAGCTAGCGTTGTTAGCTTCGATTCGCATGTTTGAACACAAAAATCCGATATCACACGAGCCAGATATGAACATTTTAATTTACTCAAGGGCTCCTCTCAACTCACTCCTCAAATTTGGTAATTTCATCATGTCTCTCGACCTGAGTTTCAAAATCTTGATTTATTAATTCCATATCATAGCTAGCGTTGTTAGCTTCGATTCGCATGTTTGAACACAAAAATCCGATATCACACGAGCCAGGTATGAACATTTTAATTTACTCAAGGGCTCCTCTCAACTCACTACTCATGTTTGCTAATTTCGTCATGTCTCTCCACCTGAGTTTCAAAATCTTGATTTTTGAATTCCATATCGTAGCTAGCGTTGTTAGCTTCGATTCGCATGTTTGAACACAAAAATCCGATATCACACGAGCCAGGTATGAACATTTTAATTTACTCAAGGGCTGCTCTCAACTCACTCCTCAAATTTTGTAATTTCGTCATGTATCTCGACCTGAGTTTAAAAATCTTGATAAATTAATTCCATATCATAGCTAGCGTTGTTAGCTTCGATTCGCATGTTTGGACACAAAAATCCGATATTACACGAGCCAGGTATGAACATTTTAATTTACTCAAGGGCTCTTCTCAACTCACTACTCATGTTTGCTAATTTCGTCATGTCTCTCGACCTGAGTTTCAAAATCTTGATTTTTGAATTCCATATCATAGCTAGGGTTGTTAGCTTCGATTCGCATGTTTGGACACAAAAATCCGATATCACAGGAGCCAGGTATGAACATTTTAATTTACGCAAGGGCTGCTCTCAACTCACTCCTCAAATTTGGTAATTTCATCAGGTCTCTCGACCTGAGTTTCAAAATCTTGATTTTTTAATTCCATATCATAGCTAGCGTTGTTAGCTTTGATTCGCATGTTTGAACACAAAAATCGGATATCACACGAGCTAGGTATGAACATTTTAATTTACTCAAGCGCTCCTCTCAACTCACTCCTCAAATTTGGTAATTTCGTCATGTGTCTCGACCTGAGTTTCAAAATCGTGAGTTTTTAATTCAATATCATAGCTAGCGTTGTTAGCTTCGATTTGCATGTTTGAACACAAAAATCCGATATGACACGAGCCAGGTATGAACATTTTAATTTACTCACGGGCTCCTCTCAACTCACTCCTCAAATTTGGTAATTTCGTCATGTCTCTCGACCTGAGTTTCAAAATCTTGATTTTTGAATTCCATATCATAGCTAGCGTTGTTAGCTTCGATTCGCATGTTTGAACACAAAAATCCGATATCACACGAGCCAGATATGAACATTTTAATTTACTCAAGGGCTCCTCTCAACTCACTCCTCAAATTTGGTAATTTCATCATGTCTCTCGACCTGAGTTTCAAAATCTTGATTTATTAATTCCATATCATAGCTAGCGTTGTTAGCTTCGATTCGCATGTTTGAACACAAAAATCCGATATCACACGAGCCAGGTATGAACATTTTAATTTACTCAAGGGCTACTCTCAACTCACTCCTCAAATTTTGTAATTTCGTCATGTATCTCGACCTGAGTTTGAAAATCTTGATAAATTAATTCCATATCATAGCTAGCGTTGTTAGCTTCGATTCGCATGTTTGGACACAAAAATCCGATATAACACGAGCCAGGTATGAACATTTTAATTTACTCAAGGGCTCCTCTCAACTCACTACTCATGTTTGGTAATTTCATCAGGTCTCTCGACCTGAGTTTCAAAATCTTGATTTATTAATTCCATATCATAGCTAGCGTTGGTAGCTTTGATTCGCATGTTTGAACACAAAAATCCGATATCACACGAGCCAGGTATGAACATTTTAATTTACTCAAGGGTTCCTCTCAACTCACTCCTCAAATTTGGTAATTTCATCATGTCTCTCGACCTGAGTTTAAAAATCTTGATTTATTAATTCCATATCATAGCTAGCGTTGTTAGCTTCGATTCGCATGTTTGAACACAAAAATCCGATATCACACGAGCCAGGTAGGAACATTTTAATTTACTCAAGGGCTCCTCTCAACTCACTACTCATGTTTGCTAATTTCGTCATGTCTCTCGACCTGAGTTTCAAAATCTTGATTTTTGAATTCCATATCATAGCTAGCGTTGTTAGCTTCGATTCGCATGTTTGAACACAAAAATCCGATATGACACGAGCCAGGTATGAACATTTTAATTTACTCACGGGCTCCTCTCAACTCACTCCTCAAATTTGGTAATTTCGTCATGTCTCTCGACCTGAGTTTCAAAATCTTGATTTTTGAATTCCATATCATAGCTAGCGTTGTTAGCTTCGATTCGCATGTTTGAACACAAAAATCCGATATCACACGAGCCAGGTATGAACATTTTAATTTACTCAAGGGCTCCTCTCAACTCACTACTCATGTTTGCTAATTTCGTCATGTCTCTCGACCTGAATTTCAAAATCTTGATTTTTGAATTCCATATCATAGCTAGCGTTGTTAGCTTCGATTCGCATGTTTGAACACAAAAATCCGATATCACACGAGCCAGGTATGAACATTTTAATTTACTCAAGGGCTCTTCTCAACTCACTACTCATGTTTGCTAATTTCGTCATGTCTCTCGACCTGAGTTTCAAAATCTTGATTTTTTAATTCCATATCATAGCTAGGGTTGTTATCTTCGATTCGCATGTTTGGACACAAAAATCCGATATCACAGGAGCCAGGTATGAACATTTTAATTTACGCAAGGGCTGCTCTCAACTCACTCCTCAAATTTGGTAATTTCATCAGGTCTCTCGACCTGAGTTTCAAAATCTTGATTTTTTAATTCCATATCATAGCTAGCGTTGTTAGCTTCGATTCGCATGTTTGAACACAAAAATCCGATATCACACGAGCCAGGTATGAACATTTTAATTTACATACGAGCTCTTCTCAACTCACTCCTCAAATTTGGTAATTTCGTCATGTCTCTCGACCTGAGTTTCAAAATCTTGATTTTTTAATTCCATATCATAGCTAGCGTTGTTAGCTTTGATTCGCATGTTTGAACACAAAAATCGGATATCACACGAGCTAGGTATGAACATTTTAATTTACTCAAGCGCTCCTCTCAACTCACTCCTCAAATTTGGTAATTTCGTCATGTGTCTCGACCTGAGTTTCAAAATCTTGAGTTTTTAATTCAATATCATAGCTAGCGTTGTTAGCTTCGATTCGCATGTTTGAACACAAAAATCCGATATCACACGAGCCAGGTATGAACATTTTAATTTACTCACGGGCTCCTCTCAACTCACTCCTCAAATTTGGTAATTTCGTCATGTCTCTCGACCTGAGTTTCAAAATCTTGATTTTTGAATTCCATATCATAGCTAGCGTTGTTAGCTTCGATTCGCATGTTTGAACACAAAAATCCGATATCACACGAGCCAGATATGAACATTTTAATTTACTCAAGGGCTCCTCTCAACTCACTCCTCAAATTTGGTAATTTCATCATGTCTCTCGACCTGAGTTTCAAAATCTTGATTTATTAATTCCATATCATAGCTAGCGTTGGTAGCTTCGATTCGCATGTTTGAACACAAAAATCCGATATCACACGAGCCAGGTATGAACATTTTAATTTACTCAAGGGCTCCTCTCAACTCACTACTCATGTTTGCTAATTTCGTCATGTCTCTCCACCTGAGTTTCAAAATCTTGATTTTTGAATTCCATATCGTAGCTAGCGTTGTTAGCTTCGATTCGCATGTTTGAACACAAAAATCCGATATCACACGAGCCAGGTATGAACATTTTAATTTACTCAAGGGCTGCTCTCAACTCACTCCTCAAATTTTGTAATTTCGTCATGTATCTCGACCTGAGTTTAAAAATCTTGATAAATTAATTCCATATCATAGCTAGCGTTGTTAGCTTCGATTCGCATGTTTGGACACAAAAATCCGATATTACACGAGCCAGGTATGAACATTTTAATTTACTCAAGGGCTCTTCTCAACTCACTACTCATGTTTGCTAATTTCGTCATGTCTCTCGACCTGAGTTTCAAAATCTTGATTTTTGAATTCCATATCATAGCTAGGGTTGTTAGCTTCGATTCGCATGTTTGGACACAAAAATCCGATATCACAGGAGCCAGGTATGAACATTTTAATTTACGCAAGGGCTGCTCTCAACTCACTCCTCAAATTTGGTAATTTCATCAGGTCTCTCGACCTGAGTTTCAAAATCTTGATTTTTTAATTCCATATCATAGCTAGCGTTGTTAGCTTCGATTCGCATGTTTGAACACAAAAATCCGATATCACACGAGCCAGGTATGAACATTTTAATTTACTCAAGCTCTCCTCTCAACTCACTACTCATGTTTGCTAATTTCGTCATGTCTCTCGACCTGAGTTTCAAAATCTTGATTTTTGAATTCCATATCATAGCTAGCGTTGTTAGCTTCGATTCGCATGTTTGAACACAAAAATCCGATATCACACGAGCCAGGTATGAACATTTTAATTTACTCAAGGGCTGCTCTCAACTCACTCCTCAAATTTTGTAATTTCGTCATGTATCTCGACCTGAGTTTAAAAATCTTGATAAATTAATTCCATATCATAGCTAGCGTTGTTAGCTTCGATTCGCATGTTTGGACACAAAAATCCGATATGACACGAGCCAGGTATGAACATTTTAATTTACTCAAGGGCTCCTCTCAACTCACTACTCATGTTTGGTAATTTCATCAGGTCTCTCGACCTGAGTTTCAAAATCTTGATTTATTAATTCCATATCATAGCTAGCGTTGGTAGCTTTGATTCGCATGTTTGAACACAAAAATCCGATATCACACGAGCCAGGTATGAACATTTTAATTTACTCAAGGGCTCCTCTCAACTCACTACTCATGTTTGCTAATTTCGTCATGTCTCTCGACCTGAATTTCAAAATCTTGATTTTTGAATTCCATATCATAGCTAGCGTTGTTAGCTTCGATTCGCATGTTTGAACACAAAAATCCGATATCACACGAGCCAGGTATGAACATTTTAATTTACTCAAGGGCTCTTCTCAACTCACTACTCATGTTTGCTAATTTCGTCATGTCTCTCGACCTGAGTTTCAAAATCTTGATTTTTGAATTCCATATCATAGCTAGGGTTGTTATCTTCGATTCGCATGTTTGGACACAAAAATCCGATATCACAGGAGCCAGGTATGAACATTTTAATTTACGCAAGGGCTGCTCTCAACTCACTCCTCAAATTTGGTAATTTCATCAGGTCTCTCGACCTGAGTTTGAAAATCTTGATTTTTTAATTCCATATCATAGCTAGCGTTGTTAGCTTCGATTCGCATGTTTGAACACAAAAATCCGATATCACACGAGCCAGGTATGAACATTTTAATTTACATACGAGCTCTTCTCAACTCACTCCTCAAATTTGGTAATTTCGTCATGTCTCTCGACCTGAGTTTCAAAATCTTGATTTTTTAATTCCATATCATAGCTAGCGTTGTTAGCTTTGATTCGCATGTTTGAACACAAAAATCGGATATCACACGAGCTAGGTATGAACATTTTAATTTACTCAAGCGCTCCTCTCAACTCACTCCTCAAATTTGGTAATTTCGTCATGTGTCTCGACCTGAGTTTCAAAATCTTGAGTTTTTAATTCAATATCATAGCTAGCGTTGTTAGCTTCGATTCGCATGTTTGAACACAAAAATCCGATATCACACGAGCCAGGTATGAACATTTTAATTTACTCACGGGCTCCTCTCAACTCACTCCTCAAATTTGGTAATTTCGTCATGTCTCTCGACCTGAGTTTCAAAATCTTGATTTTTGAATTCCATATCATAGCTAGCGTTGTTAGCTTCGATTCGCATGTTTGAACACAAAAATCCGATATCACACGAGCCAGATATGAACATTTTAATTTACTCAAGGGCTCCTCTCAACTCACTCCTCAAATTTGGTAATTTCATCATGTCTCTCGACCTGAGTTTCAAAATCTTGATTTATTAATTCCATATCATAGCTAGCGTTGTTAGCTTCGATTCGCATGTTTGAACACAAAAATCCGATATCACACGAGCCAGGTATGAACATTTTAATTTACTCAAGGGCTCCTCTCAACTCACTACTCATGTTTGCTAATTTCGTCATGTCTCTCCACCTGAGTTTCAAAATCTTGATTTTTGAATTCCATATCGTAGCTAGCGTTGTTAGCTTCGATTCGCATGTTTGAACACAAAAATCCGATATCACACGAGCCAGGTATGAACATTTTAATTTACTCAAGGGCTGCTCTCAACTCACTCCTCAAATTTTGTAATTTCGTCATGTATCTCGACCTGAGTTTAAAAATCTTGATAAATTAATTCCATATCATAGCTAGCGTTGTTAGCTTCGATTCGCATGTTTGGACACAAAAATCCGATATTACACGAGCCAGGTATGAACATTTTAATTTACTCAAGGGCTCTTCTCAACTCACTACTCATGTTTGCTAATTTCGTCATGTCTCTCGACCTGAGTTTCAAAATCTTGATTTTTGAATTCCATATCATAGCTAGGGTTGTTAGCTTCGATTCGCATGTTTGGACACAAAAATCCGATATCACAGGAGCCAGGTATGAACATTTTAATTTACGCAAGGGCTGCTCTCAACTCACTCCTCAAATTTGGTAATTTCATCAGGTCTCTCGACCTGAGTTTCAAAATCTTGATTTATTAATTCCATATCATAGCTAGCGTTGGTAGCTTTGATTCGCATGTTTGAACACAAAAATCCGATATCACACGAGCCAGGTATGAACATTTTAATTTACTCAAGGGCTCCTCTCAACTCACTACTCATGTTTGCTAATTTCGTCATGTCTCTCGACCTGAATTTCAAAATCTTGATTTTTGAATTCCATATCATAGCTAGCGTTGTTAGCTTCGATTCGCATGTTTGAACACAAAAATCCGATATCACACGAGCCAGGTATGAACATTTTAATTTACTCAAGGGCTCTTCTCAACTCACTACTCATGTTTGCTAATTTCGTCATGTCTCTCGACCTGAGTTTCAAAATCTTGATTTTTGAATTCCATATCATAGCTAGGGTTGTTATCTTCGATTCGCATGTTTGGACACAAAAATCCGATATCACAGGAGCCAGGTATGAACATTTTAATTTACGCAAGGGCTGCTCTCAACTCACTCCTCAAATTTGGTAATTTCATCAGGTCTCTCGACCTGAGTTTGAAAATCTTGATTTTTTAATTCCATATCATAGCTAGCGTTGTTAGCTTCGATTCGCATGTTTGAACACAAAAATCCGATATCACACGAGCCAGGTATGAACATTTTAATTTACATACGAGCTCTTCTCAACTCACTCCTCAAATTTGGTAATTTCGTCATGTCTCTCGACCTGAGTTTCAAAATCTTGATTTTTTAATTCCATATCATAGCTAGCGTTGTTAGCTTTGATTCGCATGTTTGAACACAAAAATCGGATATCACACGAGCTAGGTATGAACATTTTAATTTACTCAAGCGCTCCTCTCAACTCACTCCTCAAATTTGGTAATTTCGTCATGTGTCTCGACCTGAGTTTCAAAATCTTGAGTTTTTAATTCAATATCATAGCTAGCGTTGTTAGCTTCGATTCGCATGTTTGAACACAAAAATCCGATATGACACGAGCCCGGTATGAACATTTTAATTTACTCACGGGCTCCTCTCAACTCACTCCTCAAATTTGGTAATTTCGTCATGTCTCTCGACCTGAGTTTCAAAATCTTGATTTTTGAATTCCATATCATAGCTAGCGTTGTTAGCTTCGATTCGCATGTTTGAACACAAAAATCCGATATCACACGAGCCAGGTATGAACATTTTAATTTACTCAAGGGCTCCTCTCAACTCACTACTCATGTTTGCTAATTTCGTCATGTCTCTCGACCTGAATTTCAAAATCTTGATTTTTGAATTCCATATCATAGCTAGCGTTGTTAGCTTCGATTCGCATGTTTGAACACAAAAATCCGATATTACACGAGCCAGGTATGAACATTTTAATTTACTCAAGGGCTCTTCTCAACTCACTACTCATGTTTGCTAATTTCGTCATGTCTCTCGACCTGAGTTTGAAAATCTTGATTTTTGAATTCCATATCATAGCTAGGGTTGTTAGCTTCGATTCGCATGTTTGGACACAAAAATCCGATATCACAGGAGCCAGGTATGAACATTTTAATTTACGCAAGGGCTGCTCTCAACTCACTCCTCAAATTTGGTAATTTCATCAGGTCTCTCGACCTGAGTTTCAAAATCTTGATTTTTTAATTCCATATCATAGCTAGCGTTGTTAGCTTCGATTCGCATGTTTGAACACAAAAATCCGATATCACACGAGCCAGGTATGAACATTTTAATTTACTCAAGCGCTCCTCTCAACTCACTACTCATGTTTGCTAATTTCGTCATGTCTCTCGACCTGAGTTTCAAAATCTTGATTTTTGAATTCCATATCATAGCTAGCGTTGTTAGCTTCGATTCGCATGTTTGAACACAAAAATCCGATATCACACGAGCCAGGTATGAACATTTTAATTTACTCAAGCGCTCCTCTCAACTCACTACTCATGTTTGCTAATTTCGTCATGTCTCTCGACCTGAGTTTCAAAATCTTGATTTTTGAATTCCATATCATAGCTAGCATTGTTAGCTTCGATTCGCATGTTTGAACACAAAAATCCGATATCACACGAGCCAGGTATGAACATTTTAATTTACTCAAGGGCTACTCTCAACTCACTCCTCAAATTTTGTAATTTCGTCATGTATCTCGACCTGAGTTTAAAAATCTTGATAAATTAATTCCATATCATAGCTAGCGTTGTTAGCTTCGATTCGCATGTTTGGACACAAAAATCCGATATAACACGAGCCAGGTATGAACATTTTAATTTACTCAAGGGCTCCTCTCAACTCACTACTCATGTTTGGTAATTTCATCAGGTCTCTCGACCTGAGTTTCAAAATCTTGATTTATTAATTCCATATCATAGCTAGCGTTGGTAGCTTTGATTCGCATGTTTGAACACAAAAATCCGATATCACACGAGCCAGGTATGAACATTTTAATTTACTCAAGGGTTCCTCTCAACTCACTCCTCAAATTTGGTAATTTCATCATGTCTCTCGACCTGAGTTTAAAAATCTTGATTTATTAATTCCATATCATAGCTAGCGTTGTTAGCTTCGATTCGCATGTTTGAACACAAAAATCCGATATCACACGAGCCAGGTAGGAACATTTTAATTTACTCAAGGGCTCCTCTCAACTCACTACTCATGTTTGCTAATTTCGTCATGTCTCTCGACCTGAGTTTCAAAATCTTGATTTTTGAATTCCATATCATAGCTAGCGTTGTTAGCTTCGATTCGCATGTTTGAACACAAAAATCCGATATCACACGAGCCAGGTATGAACATTTTAATTTACATACGAGCTCTTCTCAACTCACTCCTCAAATTTGGTAATTTCGTCATGTCTCTCGACCTGAGTTTCAAAATCTTGATTTTTTAATTCCATATCATAGCTAGCGTTGTTAGCTTTGATTCGCATGTTTGAACACAAAAATCGGATATCACACGAGCTAGGTATGAACATTTTAATTTACTCAAGCGCTCCTCTCAACTCACTCCTCAAATTTGGTAATTTCGTCATGTGTCTCGACCTGAGTTTCAAAATCGTGAGTTTTTAATTCAATATCATAGCTAGCGTTGTTAGCTTCGATTCGCATGTTTGAACACAAAAATCCGATATGACACGAGCCAGGTATGAACATTTTAATTTACTCACGGGCTCCTCTCAACTCACTCCTCAAATTTGGTAATTTCGTCATGTCTCTCGACCTGAGTTTCAAAATCTTGATTTTTGAATTCCATATCATAGCTAGCGTTGTTAGCTTCGATTCGCATGTTTGAACACAAAAATCCGATATCACACGAGCCAGGTATGAACATTTTAATTTACTCAAGGGCTCCTCTCAACTCACTACTCATGTTTGCTAATTTCGTCATGTCTCTCGACCTGAATTTCAAAATCTTGATTTTTGAATTCCATATCATAGCTAGCGTTGTTAGCTTCGATTCGCATGTTTGAACACAAAAATCCGATATCACACGAGCCAGGTATGAACATTTTAATTTACTCAAGGGCTCTTCTCAACTCACTACTCATGTTTGCTAATTTCGTCATGTCTCTCGACCTGAGTTTCAAAATCTTGATTTTTGAATTCCATATCATAGCTAGGGTTGTTATCTTCGATTCGCATGTTTGGACACAAAAATCCGATATCACAGGAGCCAGGTATGAACATTTTAATTTACGCAAGGGCTGCTCTCAACTCACTCCTCAAATTTGGTAATTTCATCAGGTCTCTCGACCTGAGTTTCAAAATCTTGATTTTTTAATTCCATATCATAGCTAGCGTTGTTAGCTTCGATTCGCATGTTTGAACACAAAAATCCGATATCACACGAGCCAGGTATGAACATTTTAATTTACATACGAGCTCTTCTCAACTCACTCCTCAAATTTGGTAATTTCGTCATGTCTCTCGACCTGAGTTTCAAAATCTTGATTTTTTAATTCCATATCATAGCTAGCGTTGTTAGCTTTGATTCGCATGTTTGAACACAAAAATCGGATATCACACGAGCTAGGTATGAACATTTTAATTTACTCAAGCGCTCCTCTCAACTCACTCCTCAAATTTGGTAATTTCGTCATGTGTCTCGACCTGAGTTTCAAAATCTTGAGTTTTTAATTCAATATCATAGCTAGCGTTGTTAGCTTCGATTCGCATGTTTGAACACAAAAATCCGATATCACACGAGCCAGGTATGAACATTTTAATTTACTCACGGGCTCCTCTCAACTCACTCCTCAAATTTGGTAATTTCGTCATGTCTCTCGACCTGAGTTTCAAAATCTTGATTTTTGAATTCCATATCATAGCTAGCGTTGTTAGCTTCGATTCGCATGTTTGAACACAAAAATCCGATATCACACGAGCCAGATATGAACATTTTAATTTACTCAAGGGCTCCTCTCAACTCACTCCTCAAATTTGGTAATTTCATCATGTCTCTCGACCTGAGTTTCAAAATCTTGATTTATTAATTCCATATCATAGCTAGCGTTGTTAGCTTCGATTCGCATGTTTGAACACAAAAATCCGATATCACACGAGCCAGGTATGAACATTTTAATTTACTCAAGGGCTCCTCTCAACTCACTACTCATGTTTGCTAATTTCGTCATGTCTCTCCACCTGAGTTTCAAAATCTTGATTTTTGAATTCCATATCGTAGCTAGCGTTGTTAGCTTCGATTCGCATGTTTGAACACAAAAATCCGATATCACACGAGCCAGGTATGAACATTTTAATTTACTCAAGGGCTGCTCTCAACTCACTCCTCAAATTTTGTAATTTCGTCATGTATCTCGACCTGAGTTTAAAAATCTTGATAAATTAATTCCATATCATAGCTAGCGTTGTTAGCTTCGATTCGCATGTTTGGACACAAAAATCCGATATTACACGAGCCAGGTATGAACATTTTAATTTACTCAAGGGCTCTTCTCAACTCACTACTCATGTTTGCTAATTTCGTCATGTCTCTCGACCTGAGTTTCAAAATCTTGATTTTTGAATTCCATATCATAGCTAGGGTTGTTAGCTTCGATTCGCATGTTTGGACACAAAAATCCGATATCACAGGAGCCAGGTATGAACATTTTAATTTACGCAAGGGCTGCTCTCAACTCACTCCTCAAATTTGGTAATTTCATCAGGTCTCTCGACCTGAGTTTCAAAATCTTGATTTTTTAATTCCATATCATAGCTAGCGTTGTTAGCTTCGATTCGCATGTTTGAACACAAAAATCCGATATCACACGAGCCAGGTATGAACATTTTAATTTACTCAAGCGCTCCTCTCAACTCACTACTCATGTTTGCTAATTTCGTCATGTCTCTCGACCTGAGTTTCAAAATCTTGATTTTTGAATTCCATATCATAGCTAGCGTTGTTAGCTTCGATTCGCATGTTTGAACACAAAAATCCGATATCACACGAGCCAGGTATGAACATTTTAATTTACTCAAGGGCTGCTCTCAACTCACTCCTCAAATTTTGTAATTTCGTCATGTATCTCGACCTGAGTTTAAAAATCTTGATAAATTAATTCCATATCATAGCTAGCGTTGTTAGCTTCGATTCGCATGTTTGGACACAAAAATCCGATATGACACGAGCCAGGTATGAACATTTTAATTTACTCAAGGGCTCCTCTCAACTCACTACTCATGTTTGGTAATTTCATCAGGTCTCTCGACCTGAGTTTCAAAATCTTGATTTATTAATTCCATATCATAGCTAGCGTTGGTAGCTTTGATTCGCATGTTTGAACACAAAAATCCGATATCACACGAGCCAGGTATGAACATTTTAATTTACTCAAGGGCTCCTCTCAACTCACTACTCATGTTTGCTAATTTCGTCATGTCTCTCGACCTGAATTTCAAAATCTTGATTTTTGAATTCCATATCATAGCTAGCGTTGTTAGCTTCGATTCGCATGTTTGAACACAAAAATCCGATATCACACGAGCCAGGTATGAACATTTTAATTTACTCAAGGGCTCTTCTCAACTCACTACTCATGTTTGCTAATTTCGTCATGTCTCTCGACCTGAGTTTCAAAATCTTGATTTTTGAATTCCATATCATAGCTAGGGTTGTTATCTTCGATTCGCATGTTTGGACACAAAAATCCGATATCACAGGAGCCAGGTATGAACATTTTAATTTACGCAAGGGCTGCTCTCAACTCACTCCTCAAATTTGGTAATTTCATCAGGTCTCTCGACCTGAGTTTGAAAATCTTGATTTTTTAATTCCATATCATAGCTAGCGTTGTTAGCTTCGATTCGCATGTTTGAACACAAAAATCCGATATCACACGAGCCAGGTATGAACATTTTAATTTACATACGAGCTCTTCTCAACTCACTCCTCAAATTTGGTAATTTCGTCATGTCTCTCGACCTGAGTTTCAAAATCTTGATTTTTTAATTCCATATCATAGCTAGCGTTGTTAGCTTTGATTCGCATGTTTGAACACAAAAATCGGATATCACACGAGCTAGGTATGAACATTTTAATTTACTCAAGCGCTCCTCTCAACTCACTCCTCAAATTTGGTAATTTCGTCATGTGTCTCGACCTGAGTTTCAAAATCTTGAGTTTTTAATTCCATATCATAGCTAGCGTTGTTAGCTTCGATTCGCATGTTTGAACACAAAAATCCGATATGACACGAGCCAGGTATGAACATTTTAATTTACTCACGGGCTCCTCTCAACTCACTCCTCAAATTTGGTAATTTCGTCATGTCTCTCGACCTGAGTTTCAAAATCTTGATTTTTGAATTCCATATCATAGCTAGCGTTGTTAGCTTCGATTCGCATGTTTGAACACAAAAATCCGATATCACACGAGCCAGGTATGAACATTTTAATTTACTCAAGGGCTCCTCTCAACTCACTACTCATGTTTGCTAATTTCGTCATGTCTCTCGACCTGAATTTCAAAATCTTGATTTTTGAATTCCATATCATAGCTAGCGTTGTTAGCTTCGATTCGCATGTTTGAACACAAAAATCCGATATCACACGAGCCAGGTATGAACATTTTAATTTACTCAAGGGCTCTTCTCAACTCACTACTCATGTTTGCTAATTTCGTCATGTCTCTCGACCTGAGTTTGAAAATCTTGATTTTTGAATTCCATATCATAGCTAGGGTTGTTAGCTTCGATTCGCATGTTTTGACACAAAAATCCGATATCACAGGAGCCAGGTATGAACATTTTAATTTACGCAAGGGCTGCTCTCAACTCACTCCTCAAATTTGGTAATTTCATCAGGTCTCTCGACCTGAGTTTCAAAATCTTGATTTTTTAATTCCATATCATAGCTAGCGTTGTTAGCTTCGATTCGCATGTTTGAACACAAAAATCCGATATCACACGAGCCAGGTATGAACATTTTAATTTACTCAAGCGCTCCTCTCAACTCACTACTCATGTTTGCTAATTTCGTCATGTCTCTCGACCTGAGTTTCAAAATCTTGATTTTTGAATTCCATATCATAGCTAGCGTTGTTAGCTTCGATTCGCATGTTTGAACACAAAAATCCGATATCACACGAGCCAGGTATGAACATTTTAATTTACTCAAGGGCTGCTCTCAACTCACTCCTCAAATTTTGTAATTTCGTCATGTATCTCGACCTGAGTTTAAAAATCTTGATAAATTAATTCCATATCATAGCTAGCGTTGTTAGCTTCGATTCGCATGTTTGGACACAAAAATCCGATATTACACGAGCCAGGTATGAACATTTTAATTTACTCAAGGGCTCCTCTCAACTCACTACTCATGTTTGGTAATTTCATCAGGTCTCTCGACCTGAGTTTCAAAATCTTAATTTATTAATTCCATATCATACCTAGCGTTGGTAGCTTTAATTCGCATGTTTGAACACAAAAATCCGATATCACACGAGCCAGGTATGAACATTTTAATTTACTCAAGGGTTCCTCTCAACTCACTCCTCAAATTTGGTAATTTCATCATGTCTCTCGACCTGAGTTTCAAAATCTTGATTTATTAATTCCATATCATAGCTAGCGTTGTTAGCTTCGATTCGCATGTTTGAACACAAAAATCCGATATCACACGAGCCAGGTAGGAACATTTTAATTTACTCAAGGGCTCCTCTCAACTCACTACTCATGTTTGCTAATTTCGTCATGTCTCTCGACCTGAGTTTCAAAATCTTGATTTCTGAATTCCATATCATAGCTAGCGTTGTTAGCTTCGATTCGCATGTTTGAACACAAAAATCCGATATCACACGAGCCAGGTATGAACATTTTAATTTACTCAAGGGCTGCTCTCAACTCACTCCTCAAATTTTGTAATTTCGTCATGTATCTCGACCTGAGTTTAAAAATCTTGATAAATTAATTCCATATCATAGCTAGCGTTGTTAGCTTCGATTCGCATGTTTGGACACAAAAATCCGATATTACACGAGCCAGGTATGAACATTTTAATTTACTCAAGGGCTCCTCTCAACTCACTACTCATGTTTGGTAATTTCATCAGGTCTCTCGACCTGAGTTTCAAAATCTTGATTTATTAATTCCATATCATAGCTAGCGTTGGTAGCTTTGATTCGCATGTTTGAACACAAAAATCCGATATTACACGAGCCAGGTATGAACATTTTAATTTACTCAAGGGTTCCTCTCAACTCACTCCTCAAATTTGGTAATTTCATCATGTCTCTCGACCTTAGTTTCAAAATCTTGATTTGTTAATTCCATATCATAGCTAGCGTTGTTAGCTTCGATTCGCATGTTTGAACACAAAAATCCGATATCACACGAGCCAGGTATGAACATTTTAATTTACTCAAGGGCTCCTCTCAACTCACTACTCATGTTTGCTAATTTCGTCATGTCTCTCGACCTGAGTTTCAAAATCTTGATTTTTGAATTCCATATCATAGCTAGCGTTGTTAGCTTCGATTCGCATGTTTGAACACAAAAATCCGATATCACACGAGCCAGGTATGAACATTTTAATTTACTCAAGGGCTGCTCTCAACTCACTACTCATGTTTGCTAATTTCGTCATGTCTCTCGACCTGAATTTCAAAATCTTGATTTTTGAATTCCATATCATAGCTAGCGTTGGTAGATTTGATTCGCATGTTTGAACACAAAAATCCGATATCACACGAGCCAGGTATGAACATTTTAATTTACTCAAGCGCTCCTCTCAACTCACTACTCATGTTTGCTAATTTCGTTATGTCTCTCGACCTGAGTTTGAAAATCTTGATTTATAAATTCCATATCATAGCTAGCGTTGTTATCTTCGATTCGCATGTTTGAACACAAAAATCTGATATCACACGAGCCAGGTATGAACATTTTAATTTACTCAAGCGCTCCTCTCAACTCACTACTCATGTTTGCTAATTTCGTCATGTCTCTCGACCTGAGTTTCAAAATCTTGATTTTTGAATTCCATATCATAGCTAGGGTTGTTAGCTTCGATTCGCATGTTTGGACACAAAAATCCGATATCACACGAGCCAGGTATGAACATTTTAATTTACTCAAGGGCTGCTCTCAACTCACTCCTCAAATTTGGTAATTTCATCATGTCTCTCGACCTGAGTTTCAAAATCTTGATTTATTAATTCCATATCATAGCTACCGTTGTTAGCTTTGATTCGCATGTTTGAACACAAAAATCCGATATTACACGAGCCAGATATGAACATTTTAAGTTACTCAAGGGCTCCTCTCAGCTCACTCCTCAAATTTGGTAATGTCATCATGTCTCTCGACCTGAGTTTCAAAATCTTGATTTATTAATTCCATATCATAGCTAGCGTTGGTAGCTTTGATTCGCATGTTTGAACACAAAAATCCGATATCACACGAGCGAGGTATGAACATTTTAATTTACTCAAGCGCTCCTCTCAACTCACTACTCATGTTTGCTAATTTCGTCATGTCTCTCGACCTGAGTTTCAAAATCTTGATTTTTTAATTCAATATCATAGCTAGGGTTGTTAGCTTCGATTCGCATGTTTGGACACAAAAAGCCGATATCACACGAGCCAGGTATGAACATTTTAATTTACTCAAGGGCTCCTCTCAACTCCCTCCTCAAGTTTGCTAATTTCCTCACGTGTATCGAACTCAGTTTCAAAATCTTGATTTTTTAATTTCACATCATAGCTAGCGTTGTTAGCTTCGATTTTCATGTTTGAACAGAGAAATCCGATATGACACGATCCAGGTATGAACATTTTAATTTATCTACTAGCTCTTCTCAACTCACTCCTCAAATTCTGTAATTTCGTCATGTCTCTTGACCTGAGTTTCAAAATCGTGACTTTTTAATTCCATATCATAGCTAGGGTTGTTAGCTTCGATTCGCATGTTTGAACACAAAAATCCGATATCACACGAGCCAGGTATGAACATTTTAATTTACTCAAGGGCTCCTCTCAACTCCCTCCTCAAGTTTGATAATTTCGTCATGTCTCTTGACCTGAGTTTCAAAATCTTGATTTTTGAATCCCATATCATAGCTAGCGTTATTAGCTTAGTTTCGGATATTTGAACACATAAATCCGATATGACACGAGACAGGTATGAACATTTTAATTTACATACGAGCTCTTCTCAACTCACTCCTCAAATTTGGTAATTTCGTCATGTCTCTCGACTTGAGTTTCAAAATCTTGAGTTTTTAATTCAATATCATAGCTAGCGTTGTTAGCTTCGATTCGCATGTTTGAACACAAAAATCCGATATGACACGAGCCAGGTATGAACATTTTAATTTACTCACGGGCTCCTCTCAACTCACTCCTCAAATTTGGTAATTTCGTCATGTCTCTCGACCTGAGTTTCAAAATCTTGAGTTTTTAATTCAATATCATCGCTAGCGTTGTTAGCTTCGATTCGCATGTTTTGAACACAAAAATCCGATATCACACGATCCAGGTATGAACATTTTAATTTACTCAAGGGCTCCTCTCAGCTCACTCCTCAAATTTGGTAATTTCATCATGTCTCTCGACCTGAGTTTCAAAATCTTGATTTTTGAATTCCATATCATAGCTAGCGTTGTTAGCTTCGATTCGCATGTTTGAACACAAAAATCGGATATTACACAAGCCAGGTATGAACATTTTAATTTACTCAAGGGCTCCTCTCAACTCACTACTCATGTTTGCTAATTTCGTCATGTCTCTCGACCTGAGTTTCAAAATCTTGATTTTTGAATTCCATATCATAGCTAGCGTTGGTAGCTTCGATTCGCATGTTTGAACACAAAAATCCGATATCACACGAGCCAGGTATGAACATTTTAATTTACATACGAGCTCTTCTCAACTCACTACTCAAATTTGGTAATTTCGTCATGTCTCTCGACCTGAGTTTCAAAATCTTGATTTTTTAATTCCATATCATAGCTAGCGTTGTTAGCTTCGATTCGCATGTTTGAACACAAAAATCGGATATCACACGAGCTAGGTATGAACATTTTAATTTACTCAAGCGCTCCTCTCAACTCACTCCTCAAATTTGGTAATTTCGTCATGTCTCTCGACCTGAGTTTCAAAATCTTGAGTTTTTAATTCAATATCATAGCTAGCGTTGTTAGCTTCGATTCGCATGTTTGAACACAAAAATCCGATATGACACGAGCCAGGTATGAACATTTTAATTTACTCACGGGCTCCTCTCAACTCACTCCTCAAATTTGGTAATTTCGTCATGTCTCTCGACCTGAGTTTCAAAATCTTGATTTTTCAATTCCATATCATCGCTAGCGTTGTTAGCTTCGATTCGCATGTTTGAACACAAAAATCCGATATCACACGATCCAGGTATGAACATTTTAATTTACTCAAGGGCTCCTCTCAGCTCACTCCTCAAATTTGGTAATTTCATCATGTCTCTCGACCTGAGTATCAAAATCTTGATTTTTGAATTCCATATCATAGCTAGCGTTGTTAGCTTCGATTCGCATGTTTGAACACAAAAATCCGATATCACACGAGCCAGGTATGAACATTTTAATTTACTCAAGGGCTCCTCTCAACTCACTACTCATGTTTGCTAATTTCGTCATGTCTCTCGACCTGAGTTTCAAAATCTTGATTTTTGAATTCCATATCATAGCTAGCGTTGGTAGCTTCGATTCGCATGTTTGAACACAAAAATCCGATATCACACGAGCCAGGTATGAACATTTTAATTTACTCAAGCGCTCCTCTCAACTCACTCCTCAAATTTGGTAATTTCGTCATGTCTCTCGACCTGAGTTTCAAAATCTTGAGTTTTTAATTCAATATCATAGCTAGCGTTGTTAGCTTCGATTCGCATGTTTGAACACAAAAATCCGATATGACACGAGCCAGGTATGAACATTTTAATTTACTCACGGGCTCCTCTCAACTCACTCCTCAAATTTGGTAATTTCGTCATGTCTCTCGACCTGAGTTTCAAAATCTTGATTTTTCAATTCCATATCATCGCTAGCGTTGTTAGCTTCGATTCGCATGTTTGAACACAAAAATCCGATATCACACGATCCAGGTATGAACATTTTAATTTACTCAAGGGCTCCTCTCAGCTCACTCCTCAAATTTGGTAATTTCATCATGTCTCTCGACCTGAGTATCAAAATCTTGATTTTTGAATTCCATATCATAGCTAGCGTTGTTAGCTTCGATTCGCATGTTTGAACACAAAAATCCGATATCACACGAGCCAGGTATGAACATTTTAATTTACTCAAGGGCTCCTCTCAACTCACTACTCATGTTTGCTAATTTCGTCATGTCTCTCGACCTGAGTTTCAAAATCTTGATTTTTGAATTCCATATCATAGCTAGCGTTGGTAGCTTCGATTCGCATGTTTGAACACAAAAATCCGATATCACACGAGCCAGGTATGAACATTTTAATTTACTCAAGGGCTGCTCTCAACTCACTACTCATGTTTGCTAATTTCGTCATGTCTCTCGACCTAAGTTTCAAAATCTTGATTTTTGAATTCCATAACATAGGTAGCGTTGTTAGCTTCGATTCGCATGTTTGAACACAAAAAGCCGATATCACACGAGCCAGATATGACCATTTTAATTTACTCAAGGGCTCCTCTTAGCTCACTCCTCAAATTTGGTAATTTCATCATGTCTCTCGACCTGAGTTTCAAAATCTTGATTTTTGAATTCCAAATAATAGCTAGCGTTGTTAGCTTCGATTCGCATGTTTGAACACAAAAGCGGATATCACACGAGCCAGGTATGAACATTTTAATTTACTCAAGGGCTCCTCTCAACTCACTACTCATGTTTGGTAATTTCATCATGTCTCTCGACCTGAGTTTCAAAATCTTGATTTATTAATTCCATATCATAACTAGCGTTGTTACCTTCGATTCGCATGTTTGAACACAAAAATCCGATATCACACGAGCCAGGTATGAACATTTTAATTTACTCAAGGGCTCCTCTCAACTCCCTCCTCAAGTTTGATAATTTCGTCATGTCTCTTGACCTGAGTTTCAAAATCTTGATTTTTGAATCCCATATCATAGCTAGCGTTATTAGCTTAGTTTCGGATATTTGAACACATAAATCCGATATGACACGAGACAGGTATGAACATTTTAATTTACATACGAGCTCTTCTCAACTCACTCCTCAAATTTGGTAATTTCGTCATGTCTCTCGACCTGAGTTTCAAAATCTTGAGTTTTTAATTCAATATCATAGCTAGCGTTGTTAGCTTCGATTCGCATGTTTGAACACAAAAATCCGATATGACACGAGCCAGGTATGAACATTTTAATTTACTCACGGGCTCCTCTCAACTCACTCCTCAAATTTGGTAATTTCGTCATGTCTCTCGACCTGAGTTTCAAAATCTTGAGTTTTTAATTCAATATCATCGCTAGCGTTGTTAGCTTCGATTCGCATGTTTTGAACACAAAAATCCGATATCACACGATCCAGGTATGAACATTTTAATTTACTCAAGGGCTCCTCTCAGCTCACTCCTCAAATTTGGTAATTTCATCATGTCTCTCGACCTGAGTTTCAAAATCTTGATTTTTGAATTCCATATCATAGCTAGCGTTGTTAGCTTCGATTCGCATGTTTGAACACAAAAATCGGATATTACACAAGCCAGGTATGAACATTTTAATTTACTCAAGGGCTCCTCTCAACTCACTACTCATGTTTGCTAATTTCGTCATGTCTCTCGACCTGAGTTTCAAAATCTTGATTTTTGAATTCCATATCATAGCTAGCGTTGGTAGCTTCGATTCGCATGTTTGAACACAAAAATCCGATATCACACGAGCCAGGTATGAACATTTTAATTTACATACGAGCTCTTCTCAACTCACTACTCAAATTTGGTAATTTCGTCATGTCTCTCGACCTGAGTTTCAAAATCTTGATTTTTTAATTCCATATCATAGCTAGCGTTGTTAGCTTCGATTCGCATGTTTGAACACAAAAATCGGATATCACACGAGCTAGGTATGAACATTTTAATTTACTCAAGCGCTCCTCTCAACTCACTCCTCAAATTTGGTAATTTCGTCATGTCTCTCGACCTGAGTTTCAAAATCTTGAGTTTTTAATTCAATATCATAGCTAGCGTTGTTAGCTTCGATTCGCATGTTTGAACACAAAAATCCGATATGACACGAGCCAGGTATGAACATTTTAATTTACTCACGGGCTCCTCTCAACTCACTCCTCAAATTTGGTAATTTCGTCATGTCTCTCGACCTGAGTTTCAAAATCTTGATTTTTCAATTCCATATCATCGCTAGCGTTGTTAGCTTCGATTCGCATGTTTGAACACAAAAATCCGATATCACACGATCCAGGTATGAACATTTTAATTTACTCAAGGGCTCCTCTCAGCTCACTCCTCAAATTTGGTAATTTCATCATGTCTCTCGACCTGAGTATCAAAATCTTGATTTTTGAATTCCATATCATAGCTAGCGTTGTTAGCTTCGATTCGCATGTTTGAACACAAAAATCCGATATCACACGAGCCAGGTATGAACATTTTAATTTACTCAAGGGCTCCTCTCAACTCACTACTCATGTTTGCTAATTTCGTCATGTCTCTCGACCTGAGTTTCAAAATCTTGATTTTTGAATTCCATATCATAGCTAGCGTTGGTAGCTTCGATTCGCATGTTTGAACACAAAAATCCGATATCACACGAGCCAGGTATGAACATTTTAATTTACTCAAGGGCTGCTCTCAACTCACTACTCATGTTTGCTAATTTCGTCATGTCTCTCGACCTAAGTTTCAAAATCCTGATTTTTGAATTCCATAACATAGGTAGCGTTGTTAGCTTCGATTCGCATGTTTGAACACAAAAAGCCGATATCACACGAGCCAGATATGACCATTTTAATTTACTCAAGGGCTCCTCTTAGCTCACTCCTCAAATTTGGTAATTTCATCATGTCTCTCGACCTGAGTTTCAAAATCTTGATTTTTGAATTCCAAATAATAGCTAGCGTTGTTAGCTTCGATTCGCATGTTTGAACACAAAAGCGGATATCACACGAGCCAGGTATGAACATTTTAATTTACTCAAGGGCTCCTCTCAACTCACTACTCATGTTTGGTAATTTCATCATGTCTCTCGACCTGAGTTTCAAAATCTTGATTTATTAATTCCATATCATAACTAGCGTTGTTACCTTCGATTCGCATGTTTGAACACAAAAATCCGATATCACACGAGCCAGGTATGAACATTTTAATTTACTCAAGGGCTCCTCTCAACTCCCTCCTCAAGTTTGATAATTTCGTCATGTCTCTTGACCTGAGTTTCAAAATCTTGATTTTTGAATCCCATATCATAGCTAGCGTTATTAGCTTAGTTTCGGATATTTGAACACATAAATCCGATATGACACGAGACAGGTATGAACATTTTAATTTACATACGAGCTCTTCTCAACTCACTCCTCAAATTTGGTAATTTCGTCATGTCTCTCGACCTGAGTTTCAAAATCTTGAGTTTTTAATTCAATATCATAGCTAGCGTTGTTAGCTTCGATTCGCATGTTTGAACACAAAAATCCGATATGACACGAGCCAGGTATGAACATTTTAATTTACTCACGGGCTCCTCTCAACTCACTCCTCAAATTTGGTAATTTCGTCATGTCTCTCGACCTGAGTTTCAAAATCTTGAGTTTTTAATTCAATATCATCGCTAGCGTTGTTAGCTTCGATTCGCATGTTTTGAACACAAAAATCCGATATCACACGATCCAGGTATGAACATTTTAATTTACTCAAGGGCTCCTCTCAGCTCACTCCTCAAATTTGGTAAGTTCATCATGTCTCTCGACCTGAGTTTCAAAATCTTGATTTTTGAATTCCATATCATAGCTAGCGTTGTTAGCTTCGATTCGCATGTTTGAACACAAAAATCGGATATTACACAAGCCAGGTATGAACATTTTAATTTACTCAAGGGCTCCTCTCAACTCACTACTCATGTTTGCTAATTTCGTCATGTCTCTCGACCTGAGTTTCAAAATCTTGATTTTTGAATTCCATATCATAGCTAGCGTTGGTAGCTTCGATTCGCATGTTTGAACACAAAAATCCGATATCACACGAGCCAGGTATGAACATTTTAATTTACATACGAGCTCTTCTCAACTCACTACTCAAATTTGGTAATTTCGTCATGTCTCTCGACCTGAGTTTCAAAATCTTGATTTTTTAATTCCATATCATAGCTAGCGTTGTTAGCTTCGATTCGCATGTTTGAACACAAAAATCGGATATCACACGAGCTAGGTATGAACATTTTAATTTACTCAAGCGCTCCTCTCAACTCACTCCTCAAATTTGGTAATTTCGTCATGTCTCTCGACCTGAGTTTCAAAATCTTGAGTTTTTAATTCAATATCATAGCTAGCGTTGTTAGCTTCGATTCGCATGTTTGAACACAAAAATCCGATATGACACGAGCCAGGTATGAACATTTTAATTTACTCACGGGCTCCTCTCAACTCACTCCTCAAATTTGGTAATTTCGTCATGTCTCTCGACCTGAGTTTCAAAATCTTGATTTTTCAATTCCATATCATCGCTAGCGTTGTTAGCTTCGATTCGCATGTTTGAACACAAAAATCCGATATCACACGATCCAGGTATGAACATTTTAATTTACTCAAGGGCTCCTCTCAGCTCACTCCTCAAATTTGGTAATTTCATCATGTCTCTCGACCTGAGTATCAAAATCTTGATTTTTGAATTCCATATCATAGCTAGCGTTGTTAGCTTCGATTCGCATGTTTGAACACAAAAATCCGATATCACACGAGCCAGGTATGAACATTTTAATTTACTCAAGGGCTGCTCTCAACTCACTACTCATGTTTGCTAATTTCGTCATGTCTCTCGACCTAAGTTTCAAAATCTTGATTTTTGAATTCCATAACATAGGTAGCGTTGTTAGCTTCGATTCGCATGTTTGAACACAAAAAGCCGATATCACACGAGCCAGATATGACCATTTTAATTTACTCAAGGGCTCCTCTTAGCTCACTCCTCAAATTTGGTAATTTCATCATGTCTCTCGACCTGAGTTTCAAAATCTTGATTTTTGAATTCCAAATAATAGCTAGCGTTGTTAGCTTCGATTCGCATGTTTGAACACAAAAGCGGATATCACACGAGCCAGGTATGAACATTTTAATTTACTCAAGGGCTCCTCTCAACTCACTACTCATGTTTGGTAATTTCATCATGTCTCTCGACCTGAGTTTCAAAATCTTGATTTATTAATTCCATATCATAACTAGCGTTGTTACCTTCGATTCGCATGTTTGAACACAAAAATCCGATATCACACGAGCCAGGTATGAACATTTTAATTTACTCAAGGGCTCCTCTCAACTCACTACTCATGTTTGCTAATTTCGTCATGTCTCTCGACCTGAGTTTCAAAATCTTGATTTATTAATTCCATATCATAGCTAGCGTTGTTACCTTCGATTCGCATGTTTGAACACAAAAATCCGATATCACACGAGCCAGGTATGAACATTTTAATTTACTCAAGGGCTCCTCTCAACTCACTACTCATGTTTGCTAATTTCGTCATGTCTCTCGACCTGAGTTTCAAAATCTTGATTTATTAATTCCATATCATAGCTAGCGTTGAACATGTTTGATAGCGCTTCGATTCGCATGTTTGAACACAAAAATCCGATATCACACGAGCCAGGTATGAACATTTTAATTTACTCAAGCGCTCCTCTCAACTCACTACTCATATTTGCTAATTTCGTCATGTCTCTTGACCTGAGTTTCAAAATCTTGATTTTCTAATTCCATATCATAGCTAGCGTTGTTAGCTTCGATTCGCATGTTTGAACACAAAAATCCGATATCACACGAGCCAGGTATGAACATTTTAATTTACTCAAGGGCTGCTCTCAACTCACTCCTCATGTTTGCTAATTTCGTCATGTCTCTCGACCTGAGTTTGAAAATCTTGATTTTTGAATTCCATATCATAGCTAGGGTTGTTAGCTTTGATTCGCATGTTTGAACACAAAAATCCGATATCACACGAGCCAGGTATGAACATTTTAATTTACTCAAGGGCTGCTCTCAACTCACTCCTCAAATTTGGTAATTTCATCATGTCTCTCGACCTGAGTTTCAAAATCTTGATTTTTGAATTCCATATCATAGCTAGCGTTGTTAGCTTCGATTCGCATGTTTGAACACAAAAATTCGATATCACACGAGCCAGGTATGAACATTTTAATTTACTCAAGGGCTCCTCTCAACTCACTACTCATGTTTGCTAATTTCGTCATGTCTCTCGACCTGAGTTTCAAAATCTTGATTTATTAATTCCATATCATAGCTAGCGTTGGTAGCTTCGATTCGCATGTTTGAACACAAAAATCCGATATCACACGAGCCAGGTATGAACATTTTAATTTACTCAAGGGCTCCTCTCAACTCACTACTCATGTTTGCTAATTTCGTCATGTCTCTCGACCTGAGTTTCAAAATCTTGATTTTCTAATTCCATATCATAGCTAGCGTTGTTAGCTTCGATTCGCATGTTTGAACACAAAAATCCGATATCACACGAGCCAGGTATGAACATTTTAATTTACTCAAGCGCTCCTCTCAACTCACTACTCATGTTTGCTAATTTCGTCATGTCTCTCGACCTGATTTTCAAAATCTTGATTTTTGAATTCCATATCATAGCTAGCGTTGTTAGCTTCGATTCGCATGTTTGAACACAAAAATCCGATATCACACGAGCCAGGTATGAACATTTTAATTTACTCAAGCGCTCCTCTCAACTCACTACTCATATTTGCTAATTTCGTCATGTCTCTCGACCTGAGTTTCAAAATCTTGATTTTCTAATTCCATATCATAGCTAGCGTTGTTAGCTTCGATTCGCATGTTTGAACACAAAAATCCGATATCACACGAGCCAGGTATGAACATTTTAATTTACTCAAGCGCTCCTCTCAACTCACTACTCATGTTTGCTAATTTCGTCATGTCTCTCGACCTGAATTTCAAAATCTTGATTTTTGAATTCCATATCATAGCTAGCGATGGTAGCTTTGATTCGCATGTTTGAACACAAAAATCCGATATCACACGAGCCAGGTATGAACATTTTAATTTACTCAAGCGCTCCTCTCAACTCACTCCTCATGTTTGCTAATTTCGTCATGTCTCTCGACCTGAGTTTGAAAATCTTGATTTTTGAATTCCATATCATAGCTAGGGTTGTTAGCTTTGATTCGCATGTTTGAACACAAAAATCCGATATCACACGAGCCAGGTATGAACATTTTAATTTACTCAAGGGCTGCTCTCAACTCACTCCTCAAATTTGGTAATTTCATCATGTCTCTCGACCTGAGTTTCAAAATCTTGATTTTTGAATTCCATATCATAGCTAGCGTTGTTAGCTTCGATTCGCATGTTTGAACACAAAAATCCGATATCACACGAGCCAGGTATGAACATTTTAATTTACTCAAGGGCTCCTCTCAACTCACTACTCATGTTTGCTAATTTCGTCATGTCTCTCGACCTGAGTTTCAAAATCTTGATTTATTAATTCCATATCATAGCTAGCGTTGGTAGCTTCGATTCGCATGTTTGAACACAAAAATCCGATATCACACGAGCCAGGTATGAACATTTTAATTTACTCAAGGGCTCCTCTCAACTCACTACTCATGTTTGCTAATTTCGTCATGTCTCTCGACCTGAGTTTCAAAATCTTGATTTTTGAATTCCATATCATAGCTAGCGTTGTTAGCTTCGATTCGCATGTTTGAACACAAAAATCCGATATCACACGAGCCAGGTATGAACATTTTAATTTACTCAAGCGCTCCTCTCAACTCACTACTCATATTTGCTAATTTCGTCATGTCTCTCGACCTGAGTTTCAAAATCTTGATTTTCTAATTCCATATCATAGCTAGCGTTGTTAGCTTCGATTCGCATGTTTGAACACAAAAATCCGATATCACACGAGCCAGGTATGAACATTTTAATTTACTCAAGGGCTGCTCTCAACTCACTACTCATGTTTGCTAATTTCGTCATGTCTCTCGACCTGAATTTCAAAATCTTGATTTTTGAATTCCATATCATAGCTAGCGTTGGTAGCTTTGATTCGCATGTTTGAACACAAATATCCGATATCACACGAGCCAGGTATGAACATTTTAATTTACTCAAGCGCTCCTCTCAACTCACTCCTCATGTTTGCTAATTTCGTCATGTCTCTCGACCTGAGTTTCAAAATCTTGATTTTTGAATTCCATATCATAGCTAGGGTTGTTAGCTTTGATTCGCATGTTTGAACACAAAAATCCGATATCACACGAGCCAGGTATGAACATTTTAATTTACTCAAGGGATCCTCTCAACTCACTACTCATGTTTGCTAATTTCGTCATGTCTCTCCACCTGAGTTTCAAAATCTTGATTTTTGAATTCCATATCATAGCTAGCGTTGTTAGCTTCGATTCGCATGTTTGAACACAAAAATCCGATATCACACGAGCCAGGTATGAACATTTTAATTTACTCAAGGGCTCCTCTCAACTCACTACTCATGTTTGCTAATTTCGTCATGTCTCTCCACCTGAGTTTCAAAATCTTGATTTATTAATTCCATATCATAGCTAGCGTTGGTAGCTTCGATTTGCATGTTTGAACACAAAAATCCGATATCACACGAGCCAGGTATGAACATTTTAATTTACTCAAGGGCTCCTCTCAACTCACTACTCATGTTTGCTAATTTCGTCATGTCTCTCGACCTGATTTTCAAAATCTTGATTTTTGAATTCCATATCATAGCTAGCGTTGTTAGCTTCGATTCGCATGTTTGAACACAAAAATCCGATATCACACGAGCCAGGTATGAACATTTTAATTTACTCAAGCGCTCCTCTCAACTCACTACTCATATTTGCTAATTTCGTCATGTCTCTCGACCTGAGTTTCAAAATCTTGATTTTCTAATTCCATATCATAGCTAGCGTTGTTAGCTTCGATTCGCATGTTTGAACACAAAAATCCGATATCACACGAGCCAGGTATGAACATTTTAATTTACTCAAGCGCTCCTCTCAACTCACTACTCATGTTTGCTAATTTCGTCATGTCTCTCGACCTGAATTTCAAAATCTTGATTTTTGAATTCCATATCATAGCTAGCGTTGGTAGCTTTGATTCGCATGTTTGAACACAAAAATCCGATATCACACGAGCCAGGTATGAACATTTTAATTTACTCAAGCGCTCCTCTCCACTCACTCCTCATGTTTGCTAATTTCGTCATGTCTCTCGACCTGAGTTTGAAAATCTTGATTTTTGAATTCCATATCATAGCTAGGGTTGTTAGCTTTGATTCGCATGTTTGAACACAAAAATCCGATATCACACGAGCCAGGTATGAACATTTTAATTTACTCAAGGGCTGCTCTCAACTCACTCCTCAAATTTGGTAATTTCATCATGTCTCTCGACCTGAGTTTCAAAATCTTGATTTTTGAATTCCATATCATAGCTAGCGTTGTTAGCTTCGATTCGCATGTTTGAACACAAAAATCCGATATCACACGAGCCAGGTATGAACATTTTAATTTACTCAAGGGCTCCTCTCAACTCACTACTCATGTTTGCTAATTTCGTCATGTCTCTCGACCTGAGTTTGAAAATCTTGATTTATTAATTCCATATCATAGCTAGCGTTGGTAGCTTCGATTCGCATGTTTGAACACAAAAATCCGATATCACACGAGCCAGGTATGAACATTTTAATTTACTCAAGGGCTCCTCTCAACTCACTACTCATGTTTGCTAATTTCGTCATGTCTCTCGACCTGAGTTTCAAAATCTTGATTTTTGAATTCCATATCATAGCTAGCGTTGTTAGCTTCGATTCGCATGTTTGAACACAAAAATCCGATATCACACGAGCCAGGTATGAACATTTTAATTTACTCAAGCGCTCCTCTCAACTCACTACTCATATTTGCTAATTTCGTCATGTCTCTCGACCTGAGTTTCAAAATCTTGATTTTCTAATTCCATATCATAGCTAGCGTTGTTAGCTTCGATTCGCATGTTTGAACACAAAAATCCGATATCACACGAGCCAGGTATGAACATTTTAATTTACTCAAGGGCTGCTCTCAACTCACTACTCATGTTTGCTAATTTCGTCATGTCTCTCGACCTGAATTTCAAAATCTTGATTTTTGAATTCCATATCATAGCTAGCGTTGGTAGCTTTGATTCGCATGTTTGAACACAAATATCCGATATCACACGAGCCAGGTATGAACATTTTAATTTACTCAAGCGCTCCTCTCAACTCACTCCTCATGTTTGCTAATTTCGTCATGTCTCTCGACCTGAGTTTGAAAATCTTGATTTTTGAATTCCATATCATAGCTAGGGTTGTTAGCTTTGATTCGCATGTTTGAACACAAAAATCCGATATCACACGAGCCAGGTATGAACATTTTAATTTACTCAAGGGCTGCTCTCAACTCACTCCTCAAATTTGGTAATTTCATCATGTCTCTCGACCTGAGTTTCAAAATCTTGATTTATTAATTCCATATCATAGCTACCGTTGTTAGCTTCGATTCGCATGTTTGAACACAAAAATCCGATATCACACGAGCCAGGTATGGACATTTTAATTTACTCAAGGGCTCCTCTCAACTCACTACTCATGTTTGCTAATTTCGTCATGTCTCTCGACCTGAGTTTCAAAATCTTGATTTATTAATTCCATATCATAGCTAGCGTTGGTAGCTTCGATTCGCATGTTTGAACACAAAAATCCGATATCACACGAGCCAGGTATGAACATTTTAATTTACTCAAGGGCTCCTCTCAACTCACTACTCATGTTTGCTAATTTCGTCATGTCTCTCGACCTGAGTTTCAAAATCTTGATTTTTGAATTCCATATCATAGCTAGCGTTGTTAGCTTCGATTCGCATGTTTGAACACAAAAATCCGATATCACACGAGCCAGGTATGAACATTTTAATTTACTCAAGCGCTCCTCTCAACTCACTACTCATATTTGCTAATTTCGTCATGTCTCTCGACCTGAGTTTCAAAATCTTGATTTTCTAATTCCATATCATAGCTAGCGTTGTTAGCTTCGATTCGCATGTTTGAACACAAAAATCCGATATCACACGAGCCAGGTATGAACATTTTAATTTACTCAAGGGCTGCTCTCAACTCACTACTCATGTTTGCTAATTTCGTCATGTCTCTCGACCTGAATTTCAAAATCTTGATTTTTGAATTCCATATCATAGCTAGCGTTGGTAGCTTTGATTCGCATGTTTGAACACAAATATCCGATATCACACGAGCCAGGTATGAACATTTTAATTTACTCAAGCGCTCCTCTCAACTCACTCCTCATGTTTGCTAATTTCGTCATGTCTCTCGACCTGAGTTTGAAAATCTTGATTTTTGAATTCCATATCATAGCTAGGGTTGTTAGCTTTGATTCGCATGTTTGAACACAAAAATCCGATATCACACGAGCCAGGTATGAACATTTTAATTTACTCAAGGGTTGCTCTCAACTCACTCCTCAAATTTGGTAATTTCATCATGTCTCTCGACCTGAGTTTCAAAATCTTGATTTATTAATTCCATATCATAGCTACCGTTGTTAGCTTCGATTCGCATGTTTGAACACAAAAATCCGATATCACACGAGCCAGGTATGGACATTTTAATTTACTCAAGGGCTCCTGTCAACTCACTACTCATGTTTGCTAATTTCGTCATGTCTCTCCACCTGAGTTTCAAAATCTTGATTTTTGAATTCCATATCATAGCTAGCGTTGTTAGCTTCGATTCGCATGTTTGAACACAAAAATCGGATATTACACGCGCTAGGTATGAACATTTTAATTTACTCAAGGGCTGCTCTCAACTCACTACTCATGTTTGCTAATTTCGTCATGTCTCTCCACCTGAGTTTCAAAATCTTGATTTTTGAATTCCATATCATAGCTAGCGTTGTTAGCTTTGATTCGCATGTTTGAACACAAAAATCCGATATCACACGAGCCAGGTATGAACATTTTAATTTACTCAAGGGCTCCTCTCAACTCACTACTCATGTTTGCTAATTTCGTCATGTCTCTCCACCTGAGTTTCAAAATCTTGATTTTTGAATTCCATATCATAGCTAGCGTTGTTAGCTTCGATTCGCATGTTTGAACACAAAAATCGGATATTACACGCGCTAGGTATGAACATTTTAATTTACTCAAGGGCTGCTCTCAACTCACTACTCATGTTTGGTAATTTCATCATGTCTCTCGACCTGAGTTTCAAAATCTTGATTTATTAATTCCATATCATAGCTAGCGTTGTTACCTTCGATTCGCATGTTTGAACACAAAAATCCGATATCACACGAGCCAGGTATGAACATTTTAATTTACTCAAGGGCTCCTCTCAACTCACTACTCATGTTTGCTAATTTCGTCATGTCTCTCGACCTGAGTTTCAAAATCTTGATTTTTGAATTCCATATCATAGCTAGCGTTGTTAGCTTCGATTCGCATGTTTGAACACAAACATCTGATATCACACGAGCCAGGTATGAACATTTACATTTACCCACTAGCTCTTCTCAACTCACTCCTCAAATTTGGTAATTTCGTCATGTCTCTCGACCTGAGTTTCAAAATCTTGATTTATTAATTCCATATCATAGCTAGCGTTGTTAGCTTCGATTCGCATGTTTGAACAGAAAAATTCGATATCACACGAGCCAGGTATGAACATTTTAATTTAGTCAAGGGCTCCTCTCAACTCCCTCCTCAAGTTTGCTAATTTCGTCATGTCTCTCGACCTGAGTTTCAAAATCTTGATTTTTGAATTCCATATCATAGCTAGCGTTGTTAGCTTCGATTCGCATGTTTGAACACAAAAATCCGATATCACACGAGCCAGGTATGAACATTTTAATTTACTCAAGGGTTCCTCTCAACTCACTCCTCAAATTTGGTAATTTCATCATGTCTCTCGACCTGAGTTTCAAAATCTTGATTTATTAATTCCATATCATAGCTAGCGTTGTTAGCTTCGATTCGCATGTTTGAACACAAAAATCCGATATCACACGAGCCAGGTATGAACATTTTAATTTACTCAAGCGCTCCTCTCAACTCACTACTCATGTTTGCTAATTTCGTCATGTCTCCTGACCTGAGTTTCAAAATCTTGATTTTCTAATTCCATATCATAGCTACCGTTGTTAGCTTCGATTCGCATGTTTGAACACAAAAATCCGATATCACACGAGCCAGGTATGAACATTTTAATTTACTCAAGGGCTCCTGTCAACTCACTACTCATGTTTGCTAATTTCGTCATGTCTCTCCACCTGAGTTTCAAAATCTTGATTTTTGAATTCCATATCATAGCTAGCGTTGTTAGCTTCGATTCGCATGTTTGAACACAAAAATCGGATATTACACGCGCTAGGTATGAACATTTTAATTTACTCAAGGGCTGCTCTCAACTCACTACTCATGTTTGCTAATTTCGTCATGTCTCTCCACCTGAGTTTCAAAATCTTGATTTTTGAATTCCATATCATAGCTAGCGTTGTTAGCTTTGATTCGCATGTTTGAACACAAAAATCCGATATCACACGAGCCAGGTATGAACATTTTAATTTACTCAAGGGCTCCTCTCAACTCACTACTCATGTTTGCTAATTTCGTCATGTCTCTCCACCTGAGTTTCAAAATCTTGATTTTTGAATTCCATATCATAGCTAGCGTTGTTAGCTTCGATTCGCATGTTTGAACACAAAAATCGGATATTACACGCGCTAGGTATGAACATTTTAATTTACTCAAGGGCTGCTCTCAACTCACTACTCATGTTTGCTAATTTCGTCATGTCTCTCGACCTGAGTTTCAAAATCTTGATTTTTGAATTCCATATCATAGCTAGCGTTGGTAGCTTCCATTCGCATGTTTGAACACAAAAATCCGATATCACACGAGCCAGGTATGAACATTTTAATTTACTCAAGGGGTGCTCACAACTCACTACTCATGTTTGCTAATTTCGTCATGTCTCTCGACCTGAGTTTCAAAATCTTGATTTTTGAATTCCATAACATAGGTAGCGTTGTTAGCTTCGATTCGCATGTTTGAACACAAAAAGCCGATATCACACGAGCCAGGTATGACCATTTTAATTTACTCAAGGGCTCCTCTTAGCTCACTCCTCAAATTTGGTAATTTCATCATGTCTCTCGACCTGAGTTTCAAAATCTTGATTTTTGAATTGCATATAATAGCTAGCGTTGTTAGCTTCGATTCGCATGTTTGAACACAAAAATCGGATATCACACGAGCCAGGTATGAACATTTTAATTTACTCAAGCGCTCCTCTCAACTCACTACTCATGTTTGCTAATTTCGTCATGTCTCTCGACCTGAGTTTCAAAATCTTGATTTTCTAATTCCATATCATAGCTACCGTTGTTTGCTTCGATTCGCATGTTTGAACACAACAATCCGATATCACACGAGCCAGGTATGGACATTTTAATTTACTCAAGGGCTCCTGTCAACTCACTACTCATGTTTGCTAATTTCGTCATGTCTCTCCACCTGAGTTTCAAAATCTTGATTTTTGAATTCCATATCATAGCTAGCGTTGTTAGCTTCGATTCGCATGTTTGAACACAAAAATCGGATATTACACGCGCTAGGTATGAACATTTTAATTTACTCAAGGGCTGCTCTCAACTCACTACTCATGTTTGCTAATTTCGTCATGTCTCTCCACCTGAGTTTCAAAATCTTGATTTTTGAATTCCATATCATAGCTAGCGTTGTTAGCTTCGATTCGCATGTTTGAACACAAAAATCCGATATCACACGAGCCAGGTATGAACATTTTAATTTACTCAAGCGCTCCTCTCAACTCACTACTCATATTTGCTAATTTCGTCATGTCTCTCGACCTGAGTTTCAAAATCTTGATTTTCTAATTCCATATCATAGCTAGCGTTGTTAGCTTCGATTCGCATGTTTGAACACAAAAATCCGATATCACACGAGCCAGGTATGAACATTTTAATTTACTCAAGGGCTGCTCTCAACTCACTACTCATGTTTGCTAATTTCGTCATGTCTCTCGACCTGAATTTCAAAATCTTGATTTTTGAATTCCATATCATAGCTAGCGTTGGTAGCTTTTATTCGCATGTTTGAACACAAATATCCGATATCACACGAGCCAGGTATGAACATTTTAATTTACTCAAGCGCTCCTCTCAACTCACTCCTCATGTTTGCTAATTTCGTCATGTCTCTCGACCTGAGTTTGAAAATCTTGATTTTTGAATTCCATATCATAGCTAGGGTTGTTAGCTTTGATTCGCATGTTTGAACACAAAAATCCGATATCACACGAGCCAGGTATGAACATTTTAATTTACTCAAGGGTTGCTCTCAACTCACTCCTCAAATTTGGTAATTTCATCATGTCTCTCGACCTGAGTTTCAAAATCTTGATTTATTAATTCCATATCATAGCTACCGTTGTTAGCTTCGATTCGCATGTTTGAACACAAAAATCCGATATCACACGAGCCAGGTATGGACATTTTAATTTACTCAAGGGCTCCTGTCAACTCACTACTCATGTTTGCTAATTTCGTCATGTCTCTCCACCTGAGTTTCAAAATCTTGATTTTTGAATTCCATATCATAGCTAGCGTTGTTAGCTTCGATTCGCATGTTTGAACACAAAAATCGGATATTACACGCGCTAGGTATGAACATTTTAATTTACTCAAGGGCTGCTCTCAACTCACTACTCATGTTTGCTAATTTCGTCATGTCTCTCCACCTGAGTTTCAAAATCTTGATTTTTGAATTCCATATCATAGCTAGCGTTGTTAGCTTTGATTCGCATGTTTGAACACAAAAATCCGATATCACACGAGCCAGGTATGAACATTTTAATTTACTCAAGGGCTCCTCTCAACTCACTACTCATGTTTGCTAATTTCGTCATGTCTCTCCACCTGAGTTTCAAAATCTTGATTTTTGAATTCCATATCATAGCTAGCGTTGTTAGCTTCGATTCGCATGTTTGAACACAAAAATCGGATATTACACGCGCTAGGTATGAACATTTTAATTTACTCAAGGGCTGCTCTCAACTCACTACTCATGTTTGGTAATTTCATCATGTCTCTCGACCTGAGTTTCAAAATCTTGATTTATTAATTCCATATCATAGCTAGCGTTGTTACCTTCGATTCGCATGTTTGAACACAAAAATCCGATATCACACGAGCCAGGTATGAACATTTTAATTTACTCAAGGGGTGCTCACAACTCACTACTCATGTTTGCTAATTTCGTCATGTCTCTCGACCTGAGTTTCAAAATCTTGATTTTTGAATTCCATATCATAGCTAGCGTTGGTAGCTTCCATTCGCATGTTTGAACACAAAAATCCGATATCACACGAGCCAGGTATGAACATTTTAATTTACTCAAGGGGTGCTCACAACTCACTACTCATGTTTGCTAATTTCGTCATGTCTCTCGACCTGAGTTTCAAAATCTTGATTTTTGAATTCCATAACATAGGTAGCGTTGTTAGCTTCGATTCGCATGTTTGAACACAAAAAGCCGATATCACACGAGCCAGGTATGACCATTTTAATTTACTCAAGGGCTCCTCTTAGCTCACTCCTCAAATTTGGTAATTTCATCATGTCTCTCGACCTGAGTTTCAAAATCTTGATTTTTGAATTGCATATAATAGCTAGCGTTGTTAGCTTCGATTCGCATGTTTGAACACAAAAATCGGATATCACACGAGCCAGGTATGAACATTTTAATTTACTCAAGCGCTCCTCTCAACTCACTACTCATGTTTGCTAATTTCGTCATGTCTCTCGACCTGAGTTTCAAAATCTTGATTTTCTAATTCCATATCATAGCTACCGTTGTTTGCTTCGATTCGCATGTTTGAACACAACAATCCGATATCACACGAGCCAGGTATGGACATTTTAATTTACTCAAGGGCTCCTGTCAACTCACTACTCATGTTTGCTAATTTCGTCATGTCTCTCCACCTGAGTTTCAAAATCTTGATTTTTGAATTCCATATCATAGCTAGCGTTGTTAGCTTCGATTCGCATGTTTGAACACAAAAATCGGATATTACACGCGCTAGGTATGAACATTTTAATTTACTCAAGGGCTGCTCTCAACTCACTACTCATGTTTGCTAATTTCGTCATGTCTCTCCACCTGAGTTTCAAAATCTTGATTTTTGAATTCCATATCATAGCTAGCGTTGTTAGCTTCGATTCGCATGTTTGAACACAAAAATCCGATATCACACGAGCCAGGTATGAACATTTTAATTTACTCAAGCGCTCCTCTCAACTCACTACTCATATTTGCTAATTTCGTCATGTCTCTCGACCTGAGTTTCAAAATCTTGATTTTCTAATTCCATATCATAGCTAGCGTTGTTAGCTTCGATTCGCATGTTTGAACACAAAAATCCGATATCACACGAGCCAGGTATGAACATTTTAATTTACTCAAGGGCTGCTCTCAACTCACTACTCATGTTTGCTAATTTCGTCATGTCTCTCGACCTGAATTTCAAAATCTTGATTTTTGAATTCCATATCATAGCTAGCGTTGGTAGCTTTGATTCGCATGTTTGAACACAAATATCCGATATCACACGAGCCAGGTATGAACATTTTAATTTACTCAAGCGCTCCTCTCAACTCACTCCTCATGTTTGCTAATTTCGTCATGTCTCTCGACCTGAGTTTGAAAATCTTGATTTTTGAATTCCATATCATAGCTAGGGTTGTTAGCTTTGATTCGCATGTTTGAACACAAAAATCCGATATCACACGAGCCAGGTATGAACATTTTAATTTACTCAAGGGTTGCTCTCAACTCACTCCTCAAATTTGGTAATTTCATCATGTCTCTCGACCTGAGTTTCAAAATCTTGATTTATTAATTCCATATCATAGCTACCGTTGTTAGCTTCGATTCGCATGTTTGAACACAAAAATCCGATATCACACGAGCCAGGTATGGACATTTTAATTTACTCAAGGGCTCCTGTCAACTCACTACTCATGTTTGCTAATTTCGTCATGTCTCTCCACCTGAGTTTCAAAATCTTGATTTTTGAATTCCATATCATAGCTAGCGTTGTTAGCTTCGATTCGCATGTTTGAACACAAAAATCGGATATTACACGCGCTAGGTATGAACATTTTAATTTACTCAAGGGCTGCTCTCAACTCACTACTCATGTTTGCTAATTTCGTCATGTCTCTCCACCTGAGTTTCAAAATCTTGATTTTTGAATTCCATATCATAGCTAGCGTTGTTAGCTTTGATTCGCATGTTTGAACACAAAAATCCGATATCACACGAGCCAGGTATGAACATTTTAATTTACTCAAGGGCTCCTCTCAACTCACTACTCATGTTTGCTAATTTCGTCATGTCTCTCCACCTGAGTTTCAAAATCTTGATTTTTGAATTCCATATCATAGCTAGCGTTGTTAGCTTCGATTCGCATGTTTGAACACAAAAATCGGATATTACACGCGCTAGGTATGAACATTTTAATTTACTCAAGGGCTGCTCTCAACTCACTACTCATGTTTGGTAATTTCATCATGTCTCTCGACCTGAGTTTCAAAATCTTGATTTATTAATTCCATATCATAGCTAGCGTTGTTACCTTCGATTCGCATGTTTGAACACAAAAATCCGATATCACACGAGCCAGGTATGAACATTTTAATTTACTCAAGGGCTCCTCTCAACTCACTACTCATGTTTGCTAATTTCGTCATGTCTCTCGACCTGAGTTTCAAAATCTTGATTTTTGAATTCCATATCATAGCTAGCGTTGTTAGCTTCGATTCGCATGTTTGAACACAAACATCTGATATCACACGAGCCAGGTATGAACATTTACATTTACCCACTAGCTCTTCTCAACTCACTCCTCAAATTTGGTAATTTCGTCATGTCTCTCGACCTGAGTTTCAAAATCTTGATTTATTAATTCCATATCATAGCTAGCGTTGTTAGCTTCGATTCGCATGTTTGAACAGAAAAATTCGATATCACACGAGCCAGGTATGAACATTTTAATTTAGTCAAGGGCTCCTCTCAACTCCCTCCTCAAGTTTGCTAATTTCGTCATGTCTCTCGACCTGAGTTTCAAAATCTTGATTTTTGAATTCCATATCATAGCTAGCGTTGTTAGCTTCGATTCGCATGTTTGAACACAAAAATCCGATATCACACGAGCCAGGTATGAACATTTTAATTTACTCAAGGGTTCCTCTCAACTCACTCCTCAAATTTGGTAATTTCATCATGTCTCTCGACCTGAGTTTCAAAATCTTGATTTATTAATTCCATATCATAGCTAGCGTTGTTAGCTTCGATTCGCATGTTTGAACACAAAAATCCGATATCACACGAGCCAGGTATGAACATTTTAATTTACTCAAGCGCTCCTCTCAACTCACTACTCATGTTTGCTAATTTCGTCATGTCTCCTGACCTGAGTTTCAAAATCTTGATTTTCTAATTCCATATCATAGCTACCGTTGTTAGCTTCGATTCGCATGTTTGAACACAAAAATCCGATATCACACGAGCCAGGTATGAACATTTTAATTTACTCAAGGGCTCCTGTCAACTCACTACTCATGTTTGCTAATTTCGTCATGTCTCTCCACCTGAGTTTCAAAATCTTGATTTTTGAATTCCATATCATAGCTAGCGTTGTTAGCTTCGATTCGCATGTTTGAACACAAAAATCGGATATTACACGCGCTAGGTATGAACATTTTAATTTACTCAAGGGCTGCTCTCAACTCACTACTCATGTTT